>NC_091238.1:2406427-2451427 GCF_040958095.1 Procambarus clarkii | reverse complement strand
AAAAGCTAGGTTAGGTTAGGTTAGGTAGGTTAGGTAGTCGAAAAAACATTAATTCATGAAAACTTGGCTTATTAGGCAAATCGGGCCTTGAATAGTAGGCTGAGAAGTGCGTTCTGGCTACTAGGTACGACATATATATATATATATATATATATATATATATATATATATATATATATATATATATATATATATGTATATATATGTATGTATGTATATGTATATATAATATAGAACTTTACACAACCACACCCACCAGGAGACTCGAACCCTGGGCATCAAGATGGCAGGTACGCACTTGTATCCACTACACCATACTCAGAGCCCTAAAGAGGTGAGAATTTTGGGGTATTTAACTCCCAGACATCCCATCCTCTCCGGGCAATGACACAGTGAGGGAACACTCAACAATGACACCGTGAGGGAACACATGGGCACCGTGTTCTCCCATATAACAGGGCTTGATGGAAAACGTAAATGATCCCTCACTGTCTCGTTTTCCTACGTTCTTCGAACGCAGGAAAAACGCATGTACACCTGTTCCTGAGTTCGAAGCTTCGTTGCAAAAGAAACTTCACTCACTTCGTTCAAATTGCACCTCATAAAATGTTTCATTTGCACAATGTAAATGCAATTTATTGAAAAGGCATCTCATTTGACACCCTGAGGTGGGTTTGAAAACGATGGGGGGGGGGGGGGGAGAGAGAGGGGCCTTGGCCGTGCCCAAATGTGTCGACACTTCACATATTCTGGTCGCAGTCTTATATCATGATTGCCGTCATTATTAATAATGATTATTACGTCTTGATTTTGGCCGTGCTACAGTAAGAGGCATGATGGTGGTCTTGCAATTTTCAAACTATTTATATTGTTGATATACACACTTGCTTTATCAACATTGATTTGCAACCTGGCAGCATTGTTTGGTTGGAAATGAACTGCAGACAATTGTCAGCATATCGCTCTTCACCACTTGTGTTCTGGTAGACTTTTTCAGGGATATTCCTGAGCGGGCCCTAAGCCTCTGGCTGACATGATTTCACTTCATGAACCCTACAAATACATTTTATCTCCTGATAAACGTTTCCTTGTGAGAGACTGTGAATGCACATTATCTCTCTCCTCTCTCTCTATCCTCTCTCTCTCTCTTTCTCTCTCTCTCTCGCTCTCTCACTAAAACTCCTTGTGAGACCGATTTCCAACAGACTTTACCTCCAAAGTCCTGTTAAAACCTCAACTCGTGGGTCCTATCAGAGGAACTCAGCTCCTTAATCCTGTCAATAGGCACTAACCTGCTGGTTCACCCAGACAACAGAACGTCTCCAAAGGTAGATAGCAAACTGCTGTGTGTAGTTTTTTTAATTCACTTACTCTTCCTTTCCATTCTTGTTTTCGCCTCTCGTTCCAAGTCTAACCATTTTACTCTTTATTCCACCTCCCATTGCTTATTCCTCATTCCTAATCCTTCATTCCCACTTATTTCATTCACCGATTCTGCCCGCATCTCATTCATGTCCTTCTTTCTTAACATTCTCCTTCCATGCCTACAACTCACCCTCCTGGTTGTCCTCAATTCCCTTTGTTTTTAACTCTATCTCTCCTTCCTTCATGTCTCCTTTTCTTTCTTCTAGTTGCCTCTTCCTCCCTCCTTCTTCAAGGAGGGAGAGGTGAAGCGCTGGTTCAGTATGAAAATGGTTACATTCTTCAGGAATACTAAGAGAAATGAGCGGCATGACAAAAGGAAATTATTTAAATTTGTAAATATATCAGTTCAAGATACGGCTCGAAATACAGGATCAAAATTTTATATGTATAGATTCAGGAAAGGTCTAGATAATTACTGATTATGGTAACATGGGTCGCTGCTCGGTGGAACAATTTACAGTGTATAAATTGCGGCATAAGAGTCGGGGGATAGATAGATTGTTTCCAGCGTAGGATAGACATATATGAATGAATTCAGATGGCTGTATATAGAAGTTGTCTCCTATGGGCCAATAGACCTTCTGCAATTTGATTATGTAATATGTTCTTTTGTTCTTATTGATTTTTATTGATCAGTAGGGCCAAAAAGCCCTCTGAAATTTGCTTATTTAATACGTTCCTTTCTTCTTATTGATTTTTACTGATCCGTCGCATTATTAATGATGTGTCGCCGTAAAGCGTGTGTCTAATGGAACTCTGATCCTGTTAATATCAAGTTGCCAATCATAATCTAACTCCTCAGTCTCTATTAATTTAATACAAAAGTTATTTATGGACTTTTGTTGTAAAATAGATTGGTTGCTATTTTGTCTTTAAAGCTCATGAAGTAATGTTGTTAACTTGTATTGTTTTAATTTATTTTAACGTTATTTGTATACAGGTGCAACATTTGTTTTTGATATATATACAGTTGCTTCAACCTAAGTCATCCTTTCATCCCTCTCTCTCTCTCTCTCTCTCTCTCTCTCTCTCTCTCTCTCTCTCTCTCTCTCTCTCTCTCTCTCTCTCTCTCTCTCTCTCTCTCTCTCTCTCCCTCGTCAATAGCATCACCATCGTAGAAGTTGGATACCATAGAGCACATGAGAAAGAATTGGTATGGCTTGAAAGGCAACTTATGCAAGCCAAAGTTTTGAGAGCTCAAGGAGGGCCGGTGGGGGTGGAGAGGGGGATGAGAGGAGGGGGGGGGGGAGGGGGGAAGAAAGAGCGCCGTAGGGAAAGCCTCTAATATTTGCATGCTGATTGCCAAGTCTTTGATATTCTGATTACTCATCAACTTAGCCAGAAGGCGGGCGTGTGATATTGGCTGTCATTTGGCATCGGAGAGAGAGAGAGAGAGAGATGCTATGAGGCTTTTAACATGTGACTGAATTTTTTGTTTCTTTAAGTCTAAAATATTCAGATAAGAGACAAGGACTCATCAGAATAGAATTCCTGCTTCTGGTACAATTAATCAATTTATACTGAGCGGTACTTAGAGAAACATCATCGAAACTTAGATTAAATTGATTGGCGTTTGAACAAGCACAACGACTAAACAAGCACAATAAACAAACATACAGACTGAACATGCATGGTAAACATGCAGGCTAAACACACAAACTAAACAAGCGCAAAGGATAAACAACCTCACAGTCTGAACAAAGTCTAAACAAACTCACAGATTAAACAAACTCAGTCTAAACAAACCCACAGACTAAACAAACATACAGATTACATAACAATGCTTCCCAACCCATAAAATGTGAAGATATTTTAAAATTCCGTCTTATGATAATAGCAGGTCAGCAGCTCTTCCAGGCTTCGTAGAATCCTGAATAAAACATGTCTGTAGCGAAGAATTATGAATCCTTGGAGACGTGAAGAAATTCGTAGGAATGGAGAGAGAGATATGACCTATATGTATAATGCGTGTCAGTGTTATATATATATATATATGCAATTGACGATCACAAAACACTGATCATTTTATGCGGAAAATCCACAGAGAAATATGAAATAAGGTGAACGTTTCGGCTTTGTTAAAGCCTTTGTCAACACCAGACTGACAGTCAGTCTGGTGTTGAAAAAGGCTTTAACAAAGCCGAAACGTTCACCTTATTTCATATTTCTCTGTGGATTTTCCGCATATATATATATATATATATATATATATATATATATATATATATATATATATATATATATATATATATATATATATATATTTTAACAAAACTCACGTAAACCTGAACAAACTCACGTACCTTGCTGAGAATATAATAATTTCGACTTGTTTTTAACACCAAATGATTGAGTAAATTAGGTGTTAATTTCGTTAATAGTTTAAAACTGGTTGTTGCATCATAATCTAGTGAAGCAGATCCTAGCAGTAGCATGTATTCACTTTAATTAAGATGCAAATTGAGCAGGTATTGCGAGGCTAATGTAATTAAAGTGGAACTATCACAATCAATGTCTGGCTTATATCTGTTTAGGTAAGTTCCTCGATGTTTATTTGGGTTATATAAATATATCACTTAATGTTGTGTTGGACTCTATATTTAATTTGACCTAAATAATTGCAAGGTGGCAAGGGATTTTGTTGCAGGTTTAACATTGTGAAGTAAGGTTCACAAGTCTGTTATAGCTTTTGTTAGTCTGCTTTAATATTTACTTTAAGGTGTTGGTATTTAGTTTGGCTAGTGGCTATTTAAAGAGATCATACATATGTTATTCACATTATAAATATGTCCGAAAGTACTCCTGTTGCGTGTACTTTAAGAGACAGCCGAGGGGAATGTATGGAATGTTTAGTGGTACAGAACCTGTTGTGAGGCCTTATGCCTTTAGTGTCCCTGGGGACCTGGGGGACCTGAGGGACCTGGTGGACCTGGGGGACCTGGGGGGACCTAGGGGCCCTGGTGGACCTGGGGGCCTTGGTGGAAACTTAGTACCCAGTGAAGCACTGCAGAGACGTTTGAAAGATTTTTTTCAGAGTCAGAGTAGTTAATAAATGGAATGCACTAGGAAGTGATGTGGTGGAGGCTGACTCCATACACAGTTTAAAATGTAAATATTATAGAGCCCAGTAGGCTCAGGAATCTGAACACCAGTGGATTGACAGTTGAGAGGCGGGTCAAAAGAGCCAGAGCTCAACCCCCACAAGCACAACTAGGTGACTACACACACACACACACACCTCACTAAATGCATTTCAGCATACACCTTCATCCTTAAACTCACACATATGCACCGAAACACTCGCAAACATGTTCATATACACAAAAGGTGCCTCAAGCACACACTTTACGAGGACAGGTGTAGAAACACAACAACACAGCATTAACAATAGCACAAGCCCGTTAATCTAGCCACCACCAGCCCTATACACCCACCTTGTTTATGGTTGAATAAAACACTTTACACTCTAACTCGCAACTTTTCCGGAACAGTTTTTTCGTTTTCTTCCTCCGTCTTTCTTCTCTAAATGCTTCACTCATAGACGGAAAATGGCCTTAACAGTCTGGAGAATCAAAGCCGCAAACTTACACCTACACCTCAGCACATTACTGTATGAAATATTGTTACTTTCGCTATTGCATTGCATCTAATATGGCGTGGCTGAAGCGGTTGGGATGCAGCCAGATGCCACAGGGGTGCTTCGGGGATGGTATATAAAGTCTCAATTGAGTACCAATTTGGTGCTTGTGAGACGCCCCTTTCCTTATCGTGAACACATCGTGGAAGTGGACCGAGGGAAAATATAATATTCTCTTATATTTTCACCCCAATATTTGCTTGACATCTATATATAGATGTATATCCTTGGCATCTATACACAGGTGTATATGCTTGACATCTATACACAGGTGTATATGCTTGACATCTATACACAGGTGTATATGCTTGACATCTATACATAGGTGTATATCCTT
Organism: Procambarus clarkii; assembly: GCF_040958095.1. Classification (NCBI taxonomy): domain Eukaryota; kingdom Metazoa; phylum Arthropoda; class Malacostraca; order Decapoda; family Cambaridae; genus Procambarus; species Procambarus clarkii. The sequence goes on along the minus strand of NC_091238.1, from coordinate 2,446,028 downwards.
GGCATCTATACATAGGTGTATATCGATGGCTTTCCTCAGGGGTCCTTTTTCCGGGTGCTAAAACTTGTGGAGCTTCAAAAATCATTTGAATGTATTTTCTTTACAGTCTTTTTTTCATTCTAATTTTGTTTACAATTTTAACCGGGATTCAGCAAATAGTTACGCAAGCATTTTTACGAAACCTGTACATCTTTAATCATTTTTGGCGGCTTAGTTTGCACTTATTCAACAGTTTATGAGCAGCGAAACTTCGCAGTCAAATGATATTCTTGTTACGAAGAGGCTTTTGGTACTCCAGAACTGGTAAATTACTTAATAAATGCTTAACAAAGCCGCCAAAGATTGAGAAAAGATGTACAGGTTCGTAAGTACTGTCTTAACTGCTTGATGAATCCGGCCCTTTGTTTCTTTTAGTGTCTTGACTGATGGGACCAGATAGAGGAATTCCTCCATTCTCCAGAGGGTGATACACTGTTATCCGCCGTCCTTGTAGCTCAGTTGGAGGGCCCCACACATGTGCCCAAGCGTCTCTGGCCTCACTGTCGGGTATCAAAAGCATCGTGGGACTGACTCCATCCGGCCACTCAAGCACGTAGCTCGTGAACATGTTTTTCATCTCTAGTGGAAGCGCTTGAGGGAAGGCTGCGGTTGAGCGCCGGCTTCAAATCGCTCCGGATAGGCTGAGTCGGAGGAAAGATTTGCAAGCAAGAGAAGAATATCAGGGACTCAGATCCCACACAAAAGGAAACATACTCGCATTGAGGAAAATTTTTCCCGCTTTCCAGTAAACATTTCGGCTTGGCCTTGGCGGGGACACTAAAAGCCTCGAAATCATCTCAAGATAACCTCAAAATTGGCGGGAAGACGATACATTTTGAAGCGAATAAACTGTTTGTAATGTCAATTAGTAAAATTATTCCTTATTTATACAGTCAAGTGAAGCTAAATAAATAAAACGTATAGGACAAAAATATCAGATATCTGAATTAATAAAAATATTACCGTTGCTTTCCAACTAACTCGCAAAATCTGTTGCAGTCATATATATTGCGGGATGAACACCTGTCTCGTTAGTCTTCGGATCGAGCAATGTTGCAAAAGCAAATTGCGTTATTGCATTTACTCTAATAAATTCATTTCACAAAGTTTCGATCAAGTAAAAATACCAAACGCGCAAAACTAGGCTTTATTCTAGAGCTAATACGTCGTTAGAAGTATTTTAGAATTAAAGAAGATATATATATATATATATATATATATATATATATATATATATATATATATATATATATATATATATATATATATATATATATAATCACTAAGAACTCTTTGACCCGGCCAGGATTCGAACCCATGTCGACCAGGATCACCCCAGGATCCTGGACGGGTCAAAGAGTTCTTAGTGATATATGGCTTGCGCGTTCATGCAGCTTTCTCACACACACACACACACACACACACACACACACACACACACACACACACACACACACACACACACACACATATATATATATATATATATATATATATATATATATATATATTATATATAATATATGCAGTCCACGCTCGTACCAACTGAGCCACCAGCATCCACAATAAGAGAAGATCCATGAGACACACCATTGGTATCCAACTGGCACTGTCTGGCCTACCAGGGAGTGCCAGTTTGGCATTAAGGTGTTAGGTGATCGACATCTCCGGAATGCTCTATTACTGTGGGTTCCGGTGGTTCATTTGTCTGGACCGTGGGCTGTTGCTTTTGTATTCTGTGGTTCGATGCTCCTATAGCTCAACTGAATACAAATAGAAAATATGTATACATCAGCGAATGTTGCACGAATCTTTTATATATTTATTATATTTTGTAGCTGAGAAGGAAGTTGAAAAATTAACTCCCCAAAAAATTAATGTTACAGTTTACCTTGGCTCTAAAAATGTGTTTTGTAACGGCTCTTAACATCATCGGAAGCTGAGTATATATATGGCTTGAATGTAGCTGAAGCTTAGCAATATAAACCCAAGTATAGCCAGCTTAATCGTAGGTTCCTCCCACCAACCCTTCCCCCCACACCTTGCCCACGACCACACCCACCGCCGTGTGGGTAATACCTACCTTCACACCCGTCAATAATTGCCTATATGTACCTGTTCAGTTCGGCCAAAATTGTAGCAATTTGCATATTTGTAATGAATAAATGATGAGAATCACTTTGTGGCTTTGTGGCTTCCTAATGGTCAAACCAGTATGATGCTGTGTAGTGTACTGCTACCAGTATGATGATGTGCAGTGTACTGTTACTAGTATGATGATGTGCAGATTACTGTAACTGCAAGAACCTCAGTTATGGCCAAGCGGTCACTAGTGGAGCCTAAATATTGGTTACTCTGTCAGTAGTAGAGTCTAAGGATTGGCCAACAAGTCACTGGAAGTGCCTAAGGTTTGGACAAACAGTCAACAGTCAATGGACAAAACAGTCAGTGACCACTAGTCAGTTGGTCAAAACAAACAGCCGTTGTTTTGATCTACCAGTCAACCGTTGGTTTTTGACTGCACACTTTGATTGTTTCACTAGCACCCGTACATACGACGTACGACGTCCCTGACGCATCCACCTTGACGTCTTAATTAGACGCACTGTAACACTGTGTTTCTCGTGACGTGGTATTTTTAACTCAGGGAAAACACTTGGGTGTGTTAATCCGGTGTTAAGGTCGACTGTTGCGTGGCGTGGCCTCTGCACCCGTAGTCCGGTAATAACATTAATTAGATAACTAACTGGAAATTGGAGAAGTTGTGGAGGTGGAAATATATTTTCCGGAAATATCTGTAAAATTTGTCTCAACAAAATGGAGTGAGTTTAGTTTGACGATTAGCATCATTAAGATACACGGAGAGATAAGCACCAGCTTCATTTATTAAAATAATTTCCACTGCGCCTTACGCTGCTCGTTTGTTTATATCCGAGGACCAAGCCACCACCCCCCAATAACCACCCCCCAACAACCACCATCAACCAAGAGGACCGAGCAACCACCCCCCAATAACCACCCCCCAACAACCACCACCAACCAACCTACCACCCCCCAACAACCACCAACCACCACCACCATCACAACCAAAGTCAGCCACATGGTTAACACGAGGCGTCTCCCTGTGGGTACTTACCTCACAGTGCTGGCCTGAACCAATCTCACAAAGTGCAGTGTGCAAGAAGCAATAATACTTTAAGCTTTTTGATACTTATTGCACCCCTTAAGCCCCCATTTATGTTACGAATGGGTTAATAGTACTCGTAGGGGGTAAGGGGGGGAGGGGATGTCAACCAAGTGAGGATAACAAAGGAGCCTTAAAACAAGAATCACGCTATAAGCGCTGGGCATATACACTATAATATAGTGTATAAGCGCTGGGCTTATATACACTATAATATAGGTGTATATAAGGATAATATTCTATACTCTTGTTGGCTCCTAAACTAAGGTTCAGGTGGCGACAATCTCTTATTGGAAGCGTGATCAAGAGACGGAGACACTGTCTATTAAGTCTATTTAGATTCTTGATTATTTCTAAAGTCGTTGTCATGGAAAGGATAGGAAACTATGAGGAGAAAGCGCTAATTCATGACGACTATATGGCACTTGGATAAGGATTTGGGATCGAATGGGGAGGGATGGGGAGGGGATAGTGTCCAACCACTTGGACGGTCGTGGGATTGAACGCCGACCGGCTTGAAGCGAGACCATCGCTCTACCATCCAGCCCAAGACAAACAAAATTAAGGTGTCGAGAGTTATGGAATATGAGTAAAGCGAGAGGATTTAAGGCGTGCTCAGAACTCATTTTTCGTAATTATGAGTGATGCTGGTTCCTCATGCGTACCTGTGTGTGAGTTCCTACTACAGGTAACCCACAAGTTTAGTAGTTCTTGCGTCAAGCTAATGTGAGCACATTTAAACTGTGTGCTGATAATGCCTGCTCATCAGCAGCTTAGATTTAGTATTTATGGAGATTTTTTAATCGTGTTAATTACCACAATCCAGGAATATAAACTATCCATGTAAGTGTAAGCCAAACGCAAATGTACACACACACACACACACACACACACACACACACACACACACACACACACACACACACACACACACACACACTGGCAAACATGCAAATGGTCTCCACTTGCATGTACACAGGCTAATACAAACACACACAATTACAATGTCCCAGTTCCCCCCCCCCCCCCCACAAACTGTTGACTTCCAGGATGAGGACTCACCCACCTCTAACGAGGTGGTTCACTGGGAGCAACGAGAGAGAGAATTGCTTACTCGTCCGGTCCGTTCCTGTGCGATCACCCACCTGTCCTCACCCATCATTAACTATCAACTGACTGAGGGAAAACTACCAACATAGCTTGTGCTTCAATTATTTAAAGTTCTTCAATCATTTTGAAATCTATATAAATAAAAATATAAAATGTTCGTTTGTTCAAAATTGCTAATCTTCGAAAGTGCTTCACCGATTGCTTTGAAATTTTGATACAATGTTGCATTCGAATACGTGCGTGTTTTTATACACCTACTATATACATGTCACGCCTGTGACAAGTAAAAACATGCATTTTTGGAAAAACAGTGCCATCTGTTGCACGTAAAATCAACACATGCTATACTAAATATGTTACGATTTCATTTCAATGTTTCCGATTGCATTGATAAATTTAATTTTCATAGTTTTAGATTTATTTTCATTTTGATTTAATTATTTTGTGTGATATTGCGTTGGAATTGAGTTTATTTACCATACCATTCATTTCGTGAGTATTGTTCAGTTTTATATTTTTTGTTTTTATTTCGTTTTTTTTAACTGTTATTCTTATTTTTCAGTGATGGGAACATCAGATCATTTGGAAATGCATCGAGCGAGGGAGTGGAGGATGGTGGGAAGGAGGGGGACGGTGGAGGGGTAATGGTTGGGAGAACGAGGGGACGGGGGAGTGGGGGATTGACGGGGGGACGGGTGGAGTGGGGAATGGTGGGGAGGACAAAGGGGCAGAGGAGGGTTGCTGTGGCTCAGCAACGCACATGCATTACTAAGCTACAGCGCCCCGTGGTCGGGTACAGCTAGTACTTATCATAAATGTATTATTTCGGCACCGATTTATTCGTCGGTGAATGCTTTGTTGTCATATTCTGTCGTTAAAATAATGGTTGCGAACCGTGCGTCTGGTTTGAGTTGTATTGGTTTATCTTGTTGCTGTGAATGATTTAAATATGTTACCTTACCTGATTTGGACGACTGAAACAAATGTTCTAAAGGTGTCCTCTGTCTGTCTGTCTGTCTCTCTCTCTCTCTCTCTCTCTCTCTCTCTCTCTCTCTCTCTCTCTCTCTCTCTCTCTCTCTCTCTCTCTCTCTCTCTCTCTCTCTCTCTTCTGTGGACCCGACACACGTGTCTCTCACCTGTGCTAGACGCTCATAATTCCTTTAGGTCCTCCAAGAGTCAAACCTCCCCCTTCCTCCCTCAACTCCCCTCCATCCTCCCACAATCATACACCCTTCCCCAGAGAGAGAGAGAGAGAGAGAGAGAGAGAGAGAGAGAGAGAGAGAGAGAGAGAGAGAGAGAGAGAGAGAGGAGGAGAGGTGAGAAAGAGTTGGAGAGGGGTAGGGAGGGAAAGAGTGAGGGGGAGAAAGAGGGATAATGAAGGTGATAGAGAAAGGGAGAACGAGAGAGAGAGATCTCGTTTTCTCTCGTTCTGGTCTCTGTCATCGACTCCCAATCTTAGAACCCGGGATCGATCCCCCCGGTCGGGACAGAAATGGCTCTGCATGATTTCACCCGATACCTCTACTCACCAGGCAGTAAATAGGTTCCCGGAAGCTGGGCAACACGTGTGGGTTGCATCCTGGAGAAGGTCGAGACATGACCTACAAGGAACCTGAGAAACAAGAACAAGAATGTAAAAAGTCTTGTATATATCTAAAAAAAAAAAAAACAGCTTTTCTGTCAACGGAAATGGGAATAATAATATATCCAACTCGCCATATAGATTTATCTCGTCTTCTCTTACTACAAAATTTGTAAGAAAAGAACAAATCAAACATAAAATGCTACATAGAATCACACTAACGTGAAGTATCGACGAGACTATATGTAGGAGCTGTTGTGTGGATTCGAAGGTATGCGGCTCTGGCTCTGTTATCTAGGAATGTTTTACCTCTGACGCTCCTATATCAATGCACAGAGTGCATGGGGGAGTGCGGCATGTGTGAAAATCCTGGTGCGTCTTCAGTGTAAGCCTCAGGAAACCCTAGAGTGTTCAGTAGAACTCCAGGTTGCAATCCTTTTGACCATATCGTGGCCTGTTGTCTGGGGAGGAGTGTGGGGGGCTACCCACCGCATAGGTTCGAATCCTCCTCACAGCTCAAACGTATTTTCTCGTATAGTAATCTTACAACAGACTATTACATCTACGCTGCCTTATAAAATGATTCCCCAAAAGTACAGTAATTGGTAAAGCAACAGAACGTCACAGGAAACAGGGCGGCAGGGGATGGACACATGACATATTTACCATACTAAAAGGCCAATGACTGCATTTGAGCGTTGCAATTTCACATCAAAATATTATCCGGCGTAATGTTCCGTGTCACAAAGTGAGTGGTGACGAATTGACGAGTATTTTCAATGTTTGAAACATGTCTAAACCATGTTTTTTTTTTTTTAAATAAGTGTATCGAGATTGTGGAGCGTGATACATGCACCGACAGTGTGGAGCATGATAGGTGTACCGTCAGTGTGGAGCATGAGAGCGTGTAGGGTCAATGTGGTGCATGTGAGTGTGGAGCATCAGTATGGAGCATGACTATATCAAGCCTGCCCAATCACATTCTCTCCAAAACGCAGGGTATAAATTGAAAACATTTTTCCCCCTTTTTTGCTAAAAAAAAAAAAGCTTTCCAAAATAGTAGACACTTTTGTTTACCAAAATGTGTCTGAAGCGTTTTCAAAGTGTATCACCATGGGAAATTTACCTCCCCCTACCCCCCTCCCCTCCCACACTTTTTTCCCTTAGTGGTAGTAAACGATCCCCTTTCCCCCTTAGCTTTATTTCCCCTCATTTACCTCTTTACCTCCCAACCATCTCTACCTCGTCCTTTTTTATTTTATATCCCCCCATCTACTGGTTCCTTTCCTTTCCCTTCGCTGGTTCCTTTCTCTTCCCTCATTGCCTCTTCATCCCTTTTACCGTCTCCCCTTTCCCCCTTTTCCCCTCTGCCTCCCAGTGTTTACACAGCGCACGGAGGGACTTGTAAACAAGGGGTGAGCGGCCCGAGGGTTTGATGACTCCAATTACTTGGCTTTTTTCTGGCCCGCGGCGTTGGCTGCTCCATCAGACACAGAGAGGTGAGGCAGCGGGCGTGCATGGGAGGGGTGTTAGAGTGCATGGTAAGGGTGTTAGCGTGCACAGTAGAGGTGTTAGGGGCGTACTGAAGTTGTGGTACAGAGCTCGGTAGAGGTAGTAGACTACAAGTTAAAACCAGAGTGCACAGTTAGACACAACAGGAATGTGCAGCTAAATTTTTATAATAGCTGGTGCACAACACGAGGCTTGGCGAGTGTGAACGCAACACCCAACCAGAGAACGCACGAAATCGGATGCGAGTGCACGGAGAGCTCCACACGCAAACTCCAAGCATTGACGGTGAGAGAATCATGCCGTTCAGACACGAGAAATCCGGATTGCAAAATGCGAACGCATGTCTGCAATCCAAGTGTGAACGCTCGGGTGTTCGGACACTAGGTACAGGAGTGAAGGGGAACGAGAGATGATAGAAAACGCCTCAAGAGGACACACATGAGAACTAGAACACATGTGAAGGGTAGGATGAGACACATGGGAGCTTGGATACACGTGAGAGCTAAGAGAACACCCGTGAGCTAGGAGAACACGCAAGAGAGCTAGGAGAACACTCACAAGAGCCAGGAGGACACATTTGAGAGTTAGGACACACACACTAGAGCTACAAGGCCACGCGAGTGAGCTAAGATACACGCAAGAATGCCAGAAAGCTTTCTAGCTTCTTGGTAGGAGACCAAAATCCCACCATCGCTAGAATCCAATCCCCCACAACAGGTGCTAGAAGGCTAGGTCAACAGGCGCTCGGCCAAATAGGTTACGGTGGGTTGCTTGGGGTTGTACGTCTCTGGTAAGGTCAGACAGTTGCATTATTAACGGAGTGACAGGTGGTGGGGACACTGGCGGGCTGGTAGGGCTAGTTCAGGCCAGGCTAGGAAGCACACAAGCGAGTGGCCTTTGTGTTCTCCTTTAAAACCAGGGGGTCGTTTGGACCTGGTTCGTCCAGCCTCCCCTGGTACTCTGTCACGGATTCTTTCCTCGCCCTGGTGTCCGAAATGTTACTCCTTTGTTATGTACTAACTGCACCAGCGCGTCTAAATTGCTTCGTTGGGTTCCCTTGTTTTAAAAGTAACTTTTATTGACATTTATTCTCTTTATTTACAATATATATATATATATATATATATATATATAATATATATATATATTTATATTTATAATATATAAACTTGGTAACTGCACGAATGGGATATCTGGAATTCTCTTTACCATTGATTTCTGGTATCCATGTCATATTGAATTGTACGGGTTTAACATGAGTGAGGGAGAGGGAGGTATTTGGTGTTTGGCTCTGAGCCTATCACCTGCGGGAGGGGTTTCAAGGCCAAAAACACAATACAGTTGGTCACTGAAAACCCGGGTCCTCGTTACATAGAGAGAAGCTAAAAAATAACGGGAAATTATTGTTTATTTACCATTGCACCAGATGGGATTCGACCACTCTTTTGTGGGAACCACACACAAACAGCCCGTCCTCTTGATATACCAATCCGTAAGAAGTTTGAGTTGAGTATATATATATATATTTATATATATATAATATGATCAGTAGTTTTATTTTACACAGGCCTATTACTTATCTCTGGACCTTTTCTTGTCTTATTTCGGCCTTTACAGGTGAGTGTTCCTTGAAGGCTAAATTTTGACTTTGGTCGGAGTCGTTCTCTCGATTTGGCACTCCGTGAAGCACAACCGCTTTCGCATACCGGAAACGTATGAACCCAAGCACACAAACTAAGCTAGCGAGAGCGGTGCATAGAAACCGTTTTATTACGGTGTTTTAAGTTTTACCAAAAGGTCTATTTCGTTAAAACAAATCCCAAGTGACAGAACTGGATGTTACTTGGTACCACACTGTTAAACCGCAGACCAAACCATCATACTAATGCTTGCAACACTAGTCAACAATGCTTGCATCACTAGTCAACAAGATTAAACCCACAGTCTCAGAAAACCTCCTTTTCCTCACTGTGTTAAAAAATTCAACGCAGGAAAAATTCCACTTTTCGAATGACCCTCCGGAAGACTCCTTATTTGCATTCTAAGTTCAGCGAATTTCAGATCACCGCCAAGGAATTTGTGCGAGGCAATTTACCACTTAGGTTGGAAGTGGTCGTCTTGGGCCTCCCGGGAAGAGATATTACCAAAAGCTGGAGAATATTTTTTTTCTCTCAGAGAGATCTTAGGCAGAATAATATTTGTTTTTCCCCAGTGAGGTCACAATCTGGAGATTAGTTTTGTTCTCTCAGTAAAGTACAAGCTGAAGATTATTTTTGTTCTCTCAGTAAAGTACAAGCTGAAGATTATTTTTGTTCTCTCAGTAAAGTACAAGCTGGAGATTATTTTTTGTTCTCTCAGTAAAGTACAAGCTGTAGATTATTTTTGTTCACTCAGTAAAGTACAAGCTGGAGATTATTTTTGTTCTCTCAGTAAAGTACAAGCTGGAGATTATTTTTTGTTCTCTCAGTAAAGTACAAGCTGTAGATTATTTTTGTTCACTCAGTAAAGTACAAGCTGGAGATTATTTTTGTTCTCTCAGTAAAGTACAAGCTGAAGATTATTTTTGTTCTCTCATTAAAGTACAAGCTGAAGATTATTTTTGTTCTCTCAGTAAAGTCAAAGCTGGAGATTATTTATTTCTCAGTAAGGTCACAGCTTAAGAATTTTTGTTCCCAAGTAAGATCTTAATTTAGTTGAAGATTATTTTTTCCCCATTATGGCCACAAGCTTGAGAATACTTTTTTTCTCAGAACATTAGACAGATAACGTTTATTTTTTCCCCATGAAGCCCACTGAACTTTCCCTGGGATTAGATAAACTTATATGAAATTCCAATGCTCTTGTATTGATTTTCTTTATTAAATTCATGTGTGGTAACCATGTTAAAATCAGTAGAAGCCACGAGGTTTCGACCCTGCATACCGGGTACTCTCCTATGTTAGTTCGTTAGCTGCATACATAATGCTATTTACCATCTGCTTCTCTCTTTCTCTTCTGATCTCTTCACTATGTCTTTCATTGCTCTGTGTACTTCATTTTTTCAAGCCTTATCGTTTCTGTTTTAGGTATATATATATATATATTATATATATATATATATATATATATATATATATATATATATATATATATATATATATATATATATATGTATATATATAATATATATATAATATATATATATATATATAATATATATATATATATAATATATATAATATATAATATAAAGGCAGACTAATGGGAGACATGATAACCACCTACAAAATTCTCAAGGGAATTGACAGTTTGGACAAAGACAAACTCTTTAGAACGGGTGGAACAAATGGAATGCATTAGGCAGTGATGTGGTGGAGGCTGACTCCATACACAATTCCAAATGTAAATTTGACAGATCCCAATGGGCTCAGAAGACTGTACACCAGTTGATTAACAGCTGAGAAGCGGGACCAAAGAGCAAGAGCTCAACCCCAGCAAGCACAACTAGGTGAGTACACACACACACACACACACACACACACACACACACACACACACACACACACACACACACACACACACACACATTTCAACAATACTAACCCATCTGTCAGTGCAAAAAAATCCCCCGACATCTAAGACAGACAACTAAAATCAAGACACAAAGCTGTGACCATAGCCACCAGCACCACTGAATAACCTGTGGACGCCTCGTCTGCCCTCCTGCGGGCGCGTATATCCGCCTCTCAGCCAATGCCGTTCCTTTGGACAAGACGTCACAAACGGTGAACTCTTGTGAAAGGGCGACGCGATGCTCAATCCCCCGAGGTTATCTGTCCCCAGGAGACCTGTCCCCAGGAGGCCTGTCCCCAGGAGGCCTGTCCCCAGGAGGCCAGGTCTTGTCAGGCGGAACATTTCACTTGGACAACTAGTGCAGGTGGGCGCTCTCAGCGTCCTTCACGACCAATTCCAACTTCTGCACTCTCGTTGCCAACGGAATCGACAGTCGTTCACTTCATTCGCTCCCGTAAAGGTTACCAATTTGAAGTTCCTTGAAAATTTGACACTTTGAAGAGACCAAGACGATGTCATTTGTTTTGGTTGAGGGAGGATGAAGTGGGGGGACGGGGGGGGGTAGAATTACAATAGGAATGTTATCAACATGTCTGCTTGAAAAGGCTAATTTGCAATTTCAATTTTTCATTGAATTATATTAAATAAAGTTGATTTTGTTGTTTGCAGCTAAATTTTTGCGTATTTCGGCTTTATGTTGGGGCTCTTTGTGTTCTTAAACTAATTGCAGAGACATTTTGGGTGACATGATTCCAGTGGATGAATGAGCATAAAAAACAGGATATTACAAAGTAATTGAAATATCAACTCCAAATATAGCACGAAACAATTGATTGAAATTGGGTAAGTTTAACTTTTAGCAAAGACCTGGGTAAATACTGGTTTGACAAGAGGATTGTTGATATATGGAACAGATTATAGAGTAACATAGTAGACGCTGGACCATTTGATTGTTTCGAGCGTCAGCTAGAAGTATATACGAATGAATTGGAGTGGATAAAATGGGAGCGGTCTCGCAAAGGCCCCATAAACGTTTTGCATTTTCCCTAATTCTTAAGTTCTTATGTTATATTCATATGAGTTGTTCTGCTGAAAACCTAAGCTAATTTGCTTTTTGGAAAACAAAAATCCAAAATTTATTTTCCCTTATTTTTATTTTTCAAATTACGTCTTTTTTCGGGCATACGGACAAACGGCCAAATTCAGACGTAATTTGCGAGACGACAGGTTGCTTCTCTCCCAAGATGGCACCGGCAGCCAGACTTTAACATTTTTCTCCCTAAATTAGAATACAAAAATATTCTGAATTCTGTCGAGCCAAATTTTTCGTGACAAAAATAATAAACAAAAGTTAAAAAAAAAGCTAAATGACAAAACCCATTTAAACAGATGCAATCCTATGCCTCCTTTCCTGTTGCTCATTCGGTCGTCTTCTCTTACAAAATACATCTCAAAGATCAAAATTCAATACAGACCTTTTTAGAAACGTCTTCAAATGTATTTTAAAATCGGTCAAGCAAACAAAATACATCTTAGAGCTTGGCATTTGAGACGATGGGGGGTTTATGTAGCAACACTAGAGTCAGAAATGTTCCTAGTTAGAGTCTGCTCCTAGTAGGATCAGAGGCTCTAGTCGTTGTGGGGTGAGGGGGATGGAGGGGGATAGAGGAGGAGGGCGCAGAGTTACAGCACTGGTGAGTGTTAATGCTCTCGTGAACACTTCAGCACTAGTGTTCATGCTCCCAGTAGCAGCAGTGACTGCAGTCGTTGCACTGCAACCTCTATACTGTACATGAATGACAAGCTCATTATACTGGCTTTCGTGTCAAACTTCCACACCGTTTCTCACCACAGCTTGGAGTTGCTTCCTAACATTCTTTCCTGACGGCAGCATAAGCCGGAGGGAGTGTGGGGCGTGCAGGGCGTCCCTCATGCTTATTAGAGAGGGAATATGCCAGAGATAAAGAATGGGATATATATATATATATATATATATATATATATATATATATATATATATATATATATATATATATATATATATATATATATATATTATAAAATAATAATAATAATAAATATAAACACAGAAATAGGGTCACTGCGAAAAATATCATAAGTATATTTATATGAACATTTCTGGTAAATAGATTATTGTGTGACTGGCATTAACTTTACCTTCTCTTGTCTTGGACGCAGTTAATTAAGACCAGACTCAGCTTCCTTCTCAGTGTATTTGCTTCGTTATTTTCAGGACCATTTTTGCTGCAGCCTCTCTCTCTCTCTCTCTCTCTCTCTCTCTCTCTCTCTCTCTCTCTCTCTCTCTCTCTCTCTCTCTCTCTCTCTCTATCTCTCTCTCTCTCTCTCTCTCTCTCTCTCTCTCGGGATACATCTTTAATTTCCATCAACCCGATCTACATTAGTATTTCCCTGGGGAATGTCTCAGCTTGCAGCCTCAGTTCCTTCTTTCTGACACTGACGTCCAAATTATTCTCCCTGGCCTTAAAGTTTTCTTCCTTCTCCTTATTCACGGTTTTTGTTCGACACCTTTGAGTTTCCGGCTCCAAATCTTTTATTATAAGAACAACAACTTAGGAACTCGGTCGTCATGAATTTGTCTTAATTCTGGCCAGAATTAAGACAATTAATATATATATATATATATATATATATATATATATATATATATATATATATATATATATATATATATTGGTGAATACTGGCAGCTGGTTTTCATTTATATATATGTCATTTAATTTGAGTGCATATTCTGTATTGATTTTTTTCTTGTTTAGGGCTTCTATCCTACTGACTAGTGTTCTAGCATCTTGGTTTAATTGGAAGAGGAGTTCTCCAAAGATCATCTTCGTTCGAAGTGAGGAAAAAGAAAGAAATAACTGTATAATGTATTACACTTACTATAAAATTTACACAACGTTTCGAGCATACATGGTTCATTCTCAAGTGATAAGAAAATGCAAGGCGTGTTAGATTTATACCAGTAATGGGTCAGGTGAAGACAAGTAGATCTATATATATGGGACCTACTTGGTCCCATTTGTATGGGACCAAGTAGGTCCCATTGGTCCAAATAGGACCGCGGTCCCATTCCGTGGTAGTGTGGTTGACAGTTTATGTAAGAAGTTAGGATGGATATAAATTGAAGCTATCTCCTATAAACCAATAGGCATTCTCAAGTTCCCTTAACTCTTATATTCTTAAAATATCCACATTTTACAAAGAAACGAGGCCCAAAATACCCAAAACATTCATAATAAAAAAAATCTTACTGTTATATGGGAAATGAGTTAAAAAGGTGAATAAACATTCCAGAGGTTGTTGTGGCAGTCTAAGAGCTTTGAAAACATCCCGAAAGCTCTGAAAGCATTCCAAGAGCTTTGAAAATATGCCTAGAGTTGTGAAAACGTTCCAAGAGCTGAGAAACGTTTCAAGAGCATTGAAAGCATTCTAAGAGCTGTGAAAACGTTCCAAGAGCTGTGAAAGCATTCCAAGAGAAAGCATTTTACCCTGAAAACATTTCAGGGGCCGTGAAAACTTCTGGAATCCGTGAATCGAGGAAGGCATTCTGGGAGTCTGGAATGTATTGAGTTGACTGGACTGGAAAGCAATCCAGGACCCAGGAATACCTTTTTTTGGATATGCCAAAACATTCCAGCATTTGAGACCGCATTTTAGGATCCGCGAAAGCAATTTGGGATCCGCAAAAGCATTTTAAGTTTGCAAAAAACAATATTTGGCTCGTGAACGCCCTTTTTAATGCTCAAAAGCATTCTGGGCTTCAGGAAAGCATTTTACGATTCCTGGAAAGCCTTCTGGCAGCCAGAACAACAGCAGTAAGATCCAGTACACACGCCATGTGCAAGTTACACACACAAACACACACACACACACACACACAAACACACACGCAAACGCACACAGGCATATATATCTAGCACCTTCTTGATGATGAGCCTGAAGTCTGTCTGCTTAACTCGACGGAAGCAACCCATATTGGTGGGGGGACAAATCTCATGTTTATCTCCACCAGCATTTACGTGCTGTTTCATTGGTCAGTTGACCACGTACCAACTAGTGACCACTCTGCTACAAGAACAGCTATTAATATAGCACTACCTACACACACACACACAGTAGGCAGTAAACCAAACAGCCTTGGAGGAATTTGAGCTTATCAGGGATGAGGTCAAAAAAATATGTAGGAGCTGAATGAGACAAAGGATTTTGGGCCTGACAGAATCTCACCATGGATACTAAAAGAGGGTGCAGAAGCACTAAGTGTGCTTCTGTTCATTATTGAAATGATTACCACCTTCAAAATTCTCAGAGGAATAGACAGGGTGGACAAAGACATACTATTTAGCACGGGACACGAACAAGGGGATACAGGTGGAAATTCAGTACCTAAATGAGACATAGAGATATTCAAAAGAATTTATCAGTGTCTGAGCAGTTAACAAATAAAATGCATTAGGCAGTGATGTGGTGGAGGCAGACTCCATACACAGTTTCAAATGTAGATATGATAGAGCGTATTAGGCCCAGGAACCTGTACACCAGTTGATTGACAATTGAGAGGGGGGACCATAGAACAGAAACTCAAAGCAAGCAAGAACAACTAGATGAGTACATTTAGGTGAGTACACACACACACACACACACACACACACACACACACACACACACACACACACACACACACACACACACAGTGGCAGCTGTGTACGATAATGTGTCATCTTGAGGACTCTTTGTGGCTAAGCTCTGCGTCTCCTTAGTGACTTTATGGAGACCAGAACATCTTCCCCGCCTCCTTCCAGGAAATGGGGCGATCATGGGGACTTCCTCGTAGAGCTCCAGGGGGAAAGTTTCCCTCCCGGTACTGCATCACAGCCCTGGTAGGGGTGTCTCTGTGGCTTCAGCCCTGCCAGAGGTGTCTCTGTGGCTTCAGCCCTGGTAGGGGTGTCTCTGTGGCTTCAGCCCTGGTAGGGGTGTCTCTGTGGCTTCAGCCCTGACAGGGGTGGGTCTGTGGCTTCAGCCCTGACAGGGGTGGGTCTGTGGCTTCAGCCCTGACAGGGGTGGGTCTGTGGCTTCAGCCCTGACAGGGGTGGGTCTGTGGCTTCAGCCCTGGTAGGGGTGTCTCTGTGGCTTCAGCTCTGGCAGGGGTGTCTCTGTGGCTTCAGCTCTGGCAGGGGTGTCTCTGTGGCTTCAGCTCTGGCAGGGGTGTCTCTATGTCTGTTGACGTCTGTATTGAAAATGTTCCTTATTGCATTCTAAATCTCCCCTATTTGGTCTGCAGGGCACATGTGCTTTGTCTCCACTTATTATTGCAATGAAAGTTGAGCTCCCACTATTTACTGCAACACAAACTCTGCCTCCACCAGCTACTCCAACACAAGCTCTATCTCCAACACTTGCTCCAACACAAGCTCTATCTCCACCACCAACAAAAGTTCAATCTTCATCAAAAACTAGTTAATATAGAAACATCTATATTCCTTTTGGTCCTCCACCGTGACTAAATATTACGTACTTTCCAAATTATTTCGTCTCTGCGTCTGAGTGTAATCTCTGAAATACCTGGGCATAGGTCCCTCTTGCCTGCAGGTGTCCCCATTACTAGAGTAGGGGAGGGCCAACATAACAGGGTCTCTGTAGCACAGTGGCTTACGTCCTCGGCTCACAATCGAATGGCCTGGGATTAATCCCCTCCTCTGGCAGGACAGAAATGATTGGGTACGTTTTATATCATTCAATGCCTCTGTTCACCTAGCGGTAAAATAGGTGTCGAGGAGTTAGGCAACTGATGTAAGTTGCATTCTGGGACCCGGATACACGGCCCAGGTTCAGGCTTCTTGTCCCCGACAACTGCGGAGTTATGGAAGTAATGATTATTTATCCTTCAGTGTTCCTTGTCAAAATGGATTTCACTGAACCATCATTTACTTGTAAGATCACTTCAAGGCGTGTCTAGGGCGCCCCAGGACTCTGGTCCGGTCTCCATTTCGTGTTAAGATTGTTTCGGAGACACACGGGGTTCACCTTAGCCCGTGCTACTTGGAACTTTTGTTCCGATAGCTGACTCTAAAACCACAAAACAAACACACACACACACACACTACACACACACACACACACACACACACACACACACACACACACACACACACACACGAAGGACAAAGCTAAAAGAGGTTATATTGATCAACTTTCCAAGCCAAAAAGTTAATGGAATCACAAAAATGAGAAATAAGTTGTGAGCAGTGTGACAAGATTTGAAAACACTTTAAATGAATTAGTCTTAAGGAAAGTCAGCTTTAAATCCCCCTTAGGAACTCTCACTGTAATTATATTTGAACATCACCTGAGATTAAGAGAAAGCAATTTGGGGGTTTAATTAGTCTTCAGAAAGGCTGGCATAATAAAAGAGGAATTTGTGAGAAAATGGACTAAAAGTTTAGCAAAAAGAGCGTACAAGCAACAAAGAGAATAATCCCTGTAGAAAGGGAAGGTCAAAGGATGTACCTATGTTTTAACAAAGTGTTTTTGGAAGGCACGAAAATTGAACCTCTGAGAAAGAGCAAAGCTATTGTGAGGACCTGACACATGGAAGGACTATGTGACGACGATAAAAGCTCGAGTTTGAGTGCGAGGTGAAACAAAGGTCCACAAAGGAAAGGTCATGTTGGAACAATAGGGAGCCAACTCCGTCCTGCATCCAACTAGTCCAAATTCAAGTAAAACAATACAAATATCAGAAACATGAAAGTTGGCACACAGTACTATTGTCATGATGACTATTAACTAATACCTCAGAGTGAGAAGACAAGTGTTGAGACATTTAACACACTAAAAGTTCTTTGGATCCACATTTTGAGAGGCAAGCAAAGTTAATGAGCAGAGTTAAGGTAGATAGTGAACTACAAAACTACTGGAGGACCTCAACAAGCCAATCCCAGAGACAGTAAGAGAGGGAAGTGTAGAAGAGTCCTATTAATCCACACCAAGGCAGAGCCTGTTTACACCTAAGATCAACCCCTTGTTATGCTTATCCTAACTACGACTGAGGAGATTCCTTGTCTATCATGTCACATAGTAAATGAGGTCCATAGGTCAACAACACTATATCTTATCATCACCATCCTCATCACCATCATCATCACCATAATAGCAACAAAAACACTGCCAACACAGTCGCTATCATTAACATGATACCAATTAGAGTCACCTCAATCCATTACCATTTATTAATTGTCATCACTCATCATTCATCATCATCAATCCCCCCCCGACCATTAATCAGCCATCCATCATCAATTATCACAACCCCTACGTCGCTTCCAACTTCCCAGGGGGAGGGAAGGCTTATTCCAGAAAAGCATTGAAGATAATCGCAAGGTCTCGGCCAAGATAATCGCAAGGGCTCAGGCATGATAGTCGCAGGGGCTCGGCCAAGATAATCGCAAGGGCTCGGCCAAGATACTCGCAGGGTCTCGGCCAAGATAATCGCAAGGTCTCGGCCAAGATAATCGCAAGGGCTCAGCCAAGATAATCGCAAGGTCTCGGCCAAGATAATCGGAAGGGCTCAGCCAAGATATTTGTGAAGTTATGAGCCAATATGATGGTAAGAAATGAGCCAAGCTAATCGTAAAAGGTTGAATCAAAGATATTCAAGAAGGATGAATCAAAGATACTCATTAGATGAGTCAAAGATACTCCAGAAGGATGAGTGACTCTGCACTAGCGCCCTTTGTGCCTGTATAATGCTCATTATATTCACACACTTGAATTCCCAGCTTAATGTTTACAGGACCACGACTCAGTCAAACCTTTACCCAACCCTCTACGAAACCTCTACATCTTTTATTAATCAAGGCAGCTCTGTTTACATTTATTAGACCGTTTACTAGTATGAGAACGTCACAACCCAACGTTGTTATTATTGTAAACAACCTCGGGGTTCTTCAGAGCTCATTGACTGTTTAATAAGTGTAAACAAAGGTGCCATGATTGAGGAAAGTTCAACAGATTTCGTAAGTGGTTGAATAAATGCTTGAAGGATCCAGACCTAGGAGGATAAGAGTGCTATACTGATAGATAAAGACATCAACTGCCTCGTATGGGTAAATCGGCCATATGCAGTTTCGTTTATTTCAACGTTCTTGTGCAGGATAGACAAAAAGACTCCTCCAGCCCTCATAATGTCCCTCTAATACGGTAGGAAGGACAGCTATCGCGCTGGCTGAGCCACTCAAAAGGGCCGGAATTTGATTTTCCTCTGAGCCGGCTGCGTTATTTTTGCATTCTCTAAAACTTAATTTTTGGCGTGGGGGATGTAAGCAATTTACCCTAGAGCCTGCGGGACACACACACACACACACACACACACACACACACACACACACACACACACACACACACACACAAATGACAAGGAAGTGTGTGAGGAATTGAATAAGAAATTCCAGGAGGTCTTCACCTTAGAACAAGGAGAAATTCCAGAGGTAAGTGAGGGAATAGCTAACCAGGAACCACTGGAAGAGTTTGAGATTACCAGTGGGGAAGTAAGGAAGTGTTTACTAGAGTTGGACGTGACGAAGGCTATAGGCCCAGATGGAATCTCCCCTTGGGTTCTAAAGGAAGGAGCAAGAGAACTGAGCCTACCACTCTCCATAGTGTATAACAAATCACTGGCAACAGGGGAACTGCCAGATACTTGGAAAGCAGCTAACGTAGTCCCGATATACAAGAAAGGGGATAGACAGGAGGCACTGAACTACAGGCCAGTGTCCCTAACCTGCATACCATGCAAGCTGATGGAGAAGATTGTGCGAAAAAAACTAGTGGAGCATCTGGAGCGAAGGAACTTTGTAACACAGCATCAACATGGGTTCAGGGATGGCAGGTCCTGCCTCACAGGGTTACTTGAATTCTACGACCAGGCAACAAAAATAAGGCAAGAAAGAGAAGGGTGGGCAGACTGCATATTTTTGGATTGTCAGAAAGCCTTTGATACAGTGCCCCACAAGAGGCTAGTGCGAAAGTTGGAGATGCAGGCTGGAGTGAGAGGGAAGGTACTCCGGTGGATAGAGGAATACCTAAGCAACAGGAGACAACGAGTCTGTGTGAGGGGTGAGGTCTCAGATTGGCGAGACGTCACAAGTGGAGTCCCGCAGGGGTCAGTCCTTGGACCTATACTGTTTCTGGTATATGTAAATGATCTCCCAGAGGGTATAGATTCGTTCCTCTCAATGTTTGCCGACGATGCAAAAATTATGAGGAGGATTGAAACAGAGGATGATAGTAGGAGGCTACAAGATGACCTGGATAGACTGAGTGAATGGTCCAACAAATGGCTGTTGAAGTTCAACCCGAGTAAATGCAAAGTAATGAAACTAGGCAGTGGAAACAGGAGGCCAGGCACAGGATACAGAATAGGAGATGAAGTACTTAATGAAACAGACAGAGAGAAAGATCTAGGAGTTGATATCACACCAAACCTGTCTCCTGAAGCCCACATAAAGAGAATAACGTCTGCGGCATATGCGAGGCTGGCTAACATCAGAACGGCGTTCAGGAACCTGTGTAAGGAATCATTCAGAATCTTGTACACCACATATGTAAGACCAATCCTGGAGTATGCGGCCCCAGCATGGAGCCCGTACCTTGTCAAGCACAAGACGAAGCTGGAAAAAGTCCAAAGGTATGCTACTAGACTAGTCCCAGAACTAAGAGGCATGAGTTATGAGGAAAGGCTGCGGGAAATGCACCTCACGACACTGGAAGACAGAAGAGTAAGGGGGGACATGATCACAACCTACAAAATCCTCAGGGGTATCGACCGGGTAAACAAGGACGAACTTTTCAACACTGGTGGGACGCGAACAAGGGGACACAGGTGGAAGCTGAGTACCCAAATGAGCCACAGAGACGTTAGAAAGAACTTTTTCAGTGTCAGAGTAGTTAGCAAATGGAATGCATTAGGAAGTGATGTGGTGGAGGCTGACTCCATTCACAGTTTCAAATGTAGATATGATAGAGCCCAATAGGCTCAGGAATCTGTACACCAGTTGATTGACGGTTGAGAGGCGGGACCAAAGAGCCAGAGCTCAACCCCCGCAAGCACAATTAGGTAAGTATTAGGTAAGTACACACACACACACACACACACACATTGGTGTGTAAGATCTCAGATTGGCCGGAAGTCAGCAGTGGAGTCCCATAGGGCTTTGTACTCGGTCCTATCCTGTTTTTGATATACGTAAATGATTATACGGAAATTATAGACTCATTCCTCTCAATGTTTGCTGACGACGCCAAAATTATGAGAAGGATTAAGACAGAGGAGGACTGCTTGAGGCTTCAAGAAGACCTAGACAGAGTCTTCTTGAAGAACACAAATGCGAACAAGCCTGATGGTCCCCAGGCATATATGCAACTGAAAACTCACACCCAAGAAGTGACTCGAACCCATACTTCCAGGAGCACTTTGCAACTGGTGTACAGGACCCCTTAACCACTCGACCATCACGACCGGACAAAAGATGATGGTAGCCGAGGCTAATTCCCCATCAATTTGCACCAGTTGCAAGTTGTGAGTTTTCAGCTGCATATATGCCTGGGGACCATTCAGGCTTGTTCGCATTTGTGTTCCTCACGTGTGCCCTAAAGAATGACGTGTATATATATATATATATATATATATATATATATATATATATATATATATATATATATATATATATATATATATATATATATATAAAATACACACAGATAAATACATATAAAGATCGAAATTACTTTCATGCATATGAATTCAAATACGTGTTAGACTAAATTAAATAAACGGAACAAAATAATTCCGTATACTAGAGGAGATATATCACTTAACATTGTCTGAAACGTGAAACTGTGTAACCATTATCAAAGGATTGGAACATTCCCCTGGCATAAAGCGATGCTTAATAGATATAATGGGTTACCGAGTGAGCAGTAACCAAAAAAAGCATTTGCCACAAATGAACGATCCTGGAACGAAACGAAACTCTCTGGTAAAATGGGTGGTAAAAAAAAAATTAAATGGAGGACAATATTATTTGACATTGCAATTCAGCACGCCGTGAACACTGCCGACACGGCCCAAACAAATAACACTGGCAAAAGTTCTGACGGCAGGTTGTCATATTTACTGACCGGGGGCCACCTGCACCCCTGGTTAAGGGAAGGGGGGGAGCAGGTGCCATTCACCCCTTCGCTACCCCTAGCACAGGTGGCTTTGGTTAGCCAACTGTGCCTCAACCACACATGGCCAGCCAGCTGTACTTCCCTACTACACCTGGTCACCTAGTTGTGGTGGCTGACCGTCCAAGTGGTTTGGGCACCATTCCTTCCCTCCGTCCCATCCCAAATATTTATCCTGATCCTCTCCAAGTACTATATAGTCGTAATGGTATGGTTCTTTCCCCTGATAATTGTCACATCTTTCCTGTTCCATATCTCTCATATCTCTCTCTCTCTCTCTCTCTCTCTCTCTCTCTCTCTCTCTCTCTCTCTCTCTCTCTCTCTCTC
Source organism: Procambarus clarkii (assembly GCF_040958095.1). Classification (NCBI taxonomy): domain Eukaryota; kingdom Metazoa; phylum Arthropoda; class Malacostraca; order Decapoda; family Cambaridae; genus Procambarus; species Procambarus clarkii. The sequence goes on along the minus strand of NC_091238.1, from coordinate 2,423,454 downwards.
TCTCTCCCCAATTTAGCATTTTTTATATCCTCTTCTGTATCTCACTCCAATATTTCATATTTTATATTATATTTCGCTTCTCTATCCTCTAAAGCTCTCCTCTCACCTCATTCTCTCCTCTTTCTTCTTACTCCCATCTCTTCTCTCACCTCTTGCTTTTCCTTTCCTTCTTCCTCTCATCTCTCCTCTCCCCTTCTTACTTTCTTCCTTCTTACTCTCCTCTCTCCTCTCCCCATTTCATTGTCGTTCCATTCCCTTCTTCCCCTCATTTCCCCTCGAGAGAGTTGGTCTTAGTTCTTGGCTCTTCACTCTTGTCTTTTGGTTACGTAAAGTGTAGGAGATGTATGGTGGGTCCGGCTACACTTCATACATAATACACTTCATACATTGTTCAGTCGAATACAAGTGTTGCCATGCTGAGGGGGGGTGCTTATTTAAGCTGTGTTGCCATGCTGAGGGTTCGGTACTTCAGCATTGTTGCCATACTGATGGACCCATACCTCACCACTGTTGCCATACTGATGGACCCATACCTCACCACTGTTGCCATACTGATGGACCCATACCTCACCACTGTTGCCATACTGGGAGTCTCATGCCGGAGAACTGTTGCCATGCTCCCTCCAATCCACTTAACTCTTATGGTAATTTCTTGTTTCTCAAACTTCAGTTAAGAAAGGATATTCTTGGGTACTTTTCAGATTAATCTAACTTCAGTTAAGCTAGGAAATTCTTGTACTTTTCAGGTTACTCTAACTTTAATTAAGTAAGGATAGACTTGGATCGGTTAACATGGGTAAAGTAGTATATTGGGGGGTATGAATAGCTAGGTACAACTAATTAGGACCCGGTTAGACTAATTTATTTAATGTGGCGCGGCCGTGCGAATTTATGTACAAAGTGGGGGGCAATTACCACCTTGACTTGGACAACGACGGCCACTTTTCACGGACTGGGGAGGGGAGAAGGGGGGGCAGGGGTAGTGGGGGGGAAGGGGGGGTAGGGGTTGTGGGGGGGAGGGGGGGGGGGGTGGAATGAGAGAGAGGTGTCAGACGGAAGAAATTCACTTCGAGTAATGTGGCGTCTGACACCATCACTATCTCACTACCAGGAGCCGTGTTACAGGTACCAGGAGCCGTGTTACAGGTACCAGGAGCCGTGTTACAGGTACCAGGAGCCGTGTTACAGGTACCAGGAGCCGTGTTACAGGTACCAGGAGCCGTGTTACAGGTACCAGGAGCCGTGTTACAGGTACCAGGAGCCGTGTTACAGGTACCAGGAGCCGTGTTACAGGTACCAGGAGCCGTGTTACAGGTACCAGGAGCCGTGTTACAGGTACCAAAAGCCGCGTTACAGGTACCAAAAGCCGCGTTACAGGTACCTGGAGCTTCGTTACAGGTACCAGGAGCCGCGTTACAGGTACCAGGAGCCGCGTTACAGGTACCAGGAGCCGCGTTACAGGTACCAGGAGCCGCGTTACAGGTACCAGGAGCCGCGTTACAGGTACCAGGAGCCGCGTTAACAGGTACCAGGAGCCGCGTTACAGGTACCAGGAGCCGCGTTACAGGTACCAGGAGCCGCGTTACAAGAACTCTCTCTCTCTCTCTCTCTCTCTCTCTCTCTCTCTCTCTCTCTCTCTCTCTCTCTCTCTCTCTCTCTCTCCATATATATACTCAAATTGTACTGGGTAGCCGGCTGAGCCTGGGTCTTTACCTGTCTGTCTCTGTATCACTGTTTACCTGTGTCTGTAACATGTCTGTCTCGGCGTTCAAACCCTGACCGTCCAAGTGGTTGGGCATCATTCCTTTCCCCCGTCCCATCCCAAATCCTTTTCCTGATCCCTTCCCAGTGCTATATAGTCGTAATGGCTTGGCGCTTTCCCCATGATAACTCCCTCCCTCCCTCATTCATCCTATCAAGACCAGTCTTGAATGTTCCCCAAAAATGTACATTTTGCGGTGTTGTTTGTCCCCTAAATTTCTACATATTTTACATTTTTAGGAAGATTTAGGGAGATTTTAGGGAGAAAGTTGGTAACGTGCCTTCAGTGGGACGAGGAATGGATAGGGAGGAGGTGGGATATGGAATGGATAGGGAGGAGGTGGAACATGGGATGGATAGAGAGGAGGTGGGATAAGGGATGGATAGAGAGGAGGTGGGTTGAGGGATGGATAGAGAGGAGGTGGAACATGGGATGGATAGAGAGGAGGAGGGACGAGGGATGGCAGTGGTGGGTGGCGTGGACCACCAGTTCAATACCCGCTCGCAGCTGTGACTACGCAAGCCCGTCCTCCGTGTAATTCAACCTGTCCTCCCACTTAACACACCGAAATTTTTATGAAGTCAAAAGCACCACAATACTGACGCTCTGGAGACTAATGAGCATCGTCTTAGTCTGAAGTCTGCCTCGTACTGTCCCAGAGAGCAGGGATATCATTCATCAACCACTTACGTAGCCACTTACGAAACCTCTACATCTTCCATTAATCTTGGCAGGTAGTTTGTATTTAATTTAGCGGTTTATGAGCTCCGAAGCGCCACGAGGTTATTTATAACAATAATATCTTCAGGTTATGAAGTTTCCAAGCGTGTAAGCTGTTTATTAAGCGGTCATGAGTTAGGAAAGATGTACTGGTTTCGCAGGTGGATGTCTAAAATGCTTAGTGAGTTCTGGCTCTGGGTAAAGGCAGAGTTGCGGGTGTCTGTTATAAATACGAAATTTTTAATTTTTTGTTCTAAATTTAATTGTTTCGTGAGCGAGATCAACGGAAGATCCTATGTTAAAAAAAATTATCTCAGCATGTGATTCCCAATATATGCGGGTGGAAGCCCCATGCGATCTTAGACTTCCTCAGAAACAGCTTCTGGCAACAGGTGGGTCAATGTTTTGACTTCTCAAGAAACTGCGGGTGTCAAAACATGGGCCCAACTTGGCTAGAGTGGAGCAGCCATTCAAAGTTTTCGTCTTACTGGTAATAATGATCGTATCTTCACCCGAAATAAGACTGTTACCTCAGACTAGTTTTTTAAGTTGTTTCTCAGCATCCCTTCCGTCTTCTTCCCTTCCTTGCTATCTTCTTTTTGATATCTAGTGGCTACAGTGAAGATATCTCTTAGTTGTATCTCCCCCCTACTTCCTGTGAGGATATCTCTTGCCCCATCTCTCATGCCTCCAGTGAGGACATCTTCTGTCCCATCTCTCATGCCTTCTGGGAGGATATCTCCCATCCCATCATCCTCTCACATCAATTCGCAAGGAAAGGTTTCCCCACTTGTAAATGGAAACTCTTTGATATAATGTCATCCTGTCCTACTCTCTTTAACCTTGGCTTTCATTGCACCAGTGCTTTTCCTTTGCTCTCAACTTTTTTCTCTTTGCTCTTAACTTCGCTTGCACAAGTTCTTTTATTACTAAATCACATATTCATGATCCTGGATTTCTTCAGAGCACTTACATGTCCTCTTAAAAGTGGGAAAAAACATTTTGGAATCATGCGCTCAGGAATATATGAGAAAATCATCACTTAAAGATGTGATTTCTTTAACTCATGACTGTCCAATAATCAATATAACCGAAAGGATGTAGATTTAAATATATTTATTTAATAGTTATATTTTTTCAGATCATGGTAGATTTTTAAAGTAGATCGCAAAGGCTTTGTCTGGTCTATGGGGTGAAAAGTCTAGGTGAATTTTTCATAGGGCGGTCACACTAGGGTCTGTTCCCATCTTGGAAGAGTTCGTTCAGTCTCACAGGTTTTTACTTTGTATAGCACACGGAGAGAGAGAGAGAGAGAGATGAAACATAAACATTAAACACTGATTTCGACAAAATTTTAAAAATTCTACTCGTCACATTTTTTCGCGCTCTTAAAAATTTAGTTTATATCAATTTCCCTGATATAACTCTCAGACAACAAGCATAAACCTGGATATCTCACGTCCCTTCATACTCGCCTCCCACCCTACACCACTCCCACCCTACACCACTCCCACCCTACACAATGGGTACCAAGAGGGTGCAGGCACTTCTCCCATACACCCACTTCACGTTCCACCACACACGTCCTCCCAACTGCCCCCATCACTAAATACAATCAGCACACACTGTCTTTTTTGCTGATAAACTCTTCAGACCCTCTTCATTCTTCGCCCCAATACACACACTCAAAATCTCCACTTCACACACCTTTCTGTCTCTCCCCCTTCCCCCCTTTCCTCCCTCACTGCCCAACAACCTTTGGCTGGACGGTAGAGCTACGGTCTCGCTTCATGCAGGTCGGCGTTCAGTCCCCTACCGTCCAAGTGGTTGGGCACCATTCCTTCACCCCGTCCCATCACAAATCTTTATCCTGGCCTCTTTCATGTGCTATATAGTTTTCATGGATTGGCGCTGAATCCTGATAGTTCCCTTCTCCTTCCCTTTTCCCGACAGACTTTCCAGTTCCTCCCTTCCCATCCCTTCCGTCTCCCCAAGACACACCTTCACCGTCTCCACTAAGCAAACACAATCCCCGTCTTTCCCCAGTGCTCACCATCCCCGTCTCCAGCAGTGCACCCCCTTCCCTGTCTCCTCCAGCACATAATTCCCCCCCCCCCCTCATCTTATCATGCGCACTACTCACTCGTCTCTACCAACACACACATTATTCCCGTCCAGCAGACATTCTTCCCATCTCCTGCTCCATGGACCCTACTTCATTTCCCTGTCCGCACTTTCTCTCCCATCTCCCTCTCGACACAACCCTCCCATATCACCCCCCATACATCCACTGTCGCTCCTTATCACTGTAACCATTTCCCCTCCCATTATTTCCATCACTGTAAACGAAACGTTGTCAAACAGATAACCAGTTTTATAGAGATGGATTGAATATAACAGGAAGTGTTAGACTAATAAGTCTAGCACGAATCTTATCAAGATTTATTATGTTCTTCTTTACTTGAGATGGAAGTATAAATTTAGCAAACTAAAGTTAACTTTATTTGTACCTGAGTGTGAGATGGATGTTAACTGATTGAGAACGAATGATATTTAACTTCGCTTCTGTGAACATTTTCTATTGCCGTTGTATCTAGTGATTAAAATCAGGTACATGACGACTCCATAGGTTCTTCCCCTTGGTGGAATATTTGCGAGTGTTTACATAAGTACTATTAAGCTGAACGTCCTTGCTTACAAGAGCCTAGAAACTGACATTAACTGGGAGGTATGTTGATAGTCATATTCTTGTAGGTCTCTGACACTGAACACTTGCTATATATCAAGGATGCATTAAATGATATTCAACTAACGAGATGGAGAGTGAAGATAAATTACCTTTCCAACATATATTAGTCTTGGAGAGGAGTTATGGCTTTCACACAGCAGTCTACGCTTAAGAAACCAACATAGGACTATACCTTAATGCTAAAATTGCTGGAGCAGCAGCAATTGTTCCTGTTGGCTCCGATAGAAAGAAGATGAGTGTTTTCGGAGCCTACGTTAACCACGCCCCCACACACACAAAGCTTCAGATGGAAGCAGGTTGACGAGGAACTCAGTGGAGTAAGAGACGTCTTAATCAATAATAGATAATCGAACGGATATGTAGAAGACATCATTCCGAGACGGGTAAACCAGCTAGGGTACCATCATCCAAGAACCAGATGTTAAGCTCGCTGGACAGGACTTCTGTGACTTTTTTGATGACTAAGCAGCAAAGGAGAGGAGCAAGAGGGTCACCCTGTTGGACGCCTTCTCGCGAGTCAGTTTCATATTTGGCAAAAATTAGCTTTAGATCCATACATACTGTGTGTGTGTGTGTGTGAGAGAGAGAGAGAGAGAGAGAGAGAGAGAGAGAGAGAGAGAGAGAGAATATGTTTCCAGAGATAAACCCACACAGTACATTAATAATTTTGTTTTTTTTATTATTTGTTAGTAATGCCCCCCGCGAGCATCCTGAGTCTCTCGCTGTGAGAGGGTCAAGATGCCTGGCCCATTATGGTGCTGCAGGTGTGGCGCCCATCCCCAGCCTCACCTCAGGACAAGCATCACATTACGCCAGTCTGAACGTCTTGCTGGTTCTACCAGGGTCCTCCCTCGCCTCTTGTATTTGCATACCGTAATACCATAAATAATTCTTAGCAAATGTATATAGGAATCTGTAGTTTACAATTTATATATGTTTATCTATATCTATGGATGGAAATATCTGTCTGCCTGTCTGCCTGTCTGCCTGTCTGTCTGTCTGTCTGCCTGTCTGTCTGCCTGCCTGCCTGCCTGCCTGCCTGCCTGCCTGCCTGCCTGTCTGCCTGTCTGTCTGTCTGTCTGCCTGTCTGTCTGCCTGCCTGCCTGCCTGCCTGCCTGTCTGCCTGTCTGCCTGTCTGTCTCTCTGTCTGCCTGCCTGCCTGCCTGTCTATCTATCAGTCTATCTGTCTGTCTGCCTGTCTGTCTATCAGTCTATCTGTCTGTTTATTCGAGGATGGAGGCCAAACGCTTGGGGCTGGCTACACCCAATTTTTCCTCAGAAATCACTGTTGTGTACGTGGGCAAAATAACCAGGTCAGGATAGGAGAAGGAAAGGGTGCCACAAAACACTGTGCCAATGCTATCTACGCGCCATGAATCCTCCAACATTCAAAGGACCAAGAATTGTATATTTTCCTATACTTTTATGTGAATATTGTTAAACATTATGCGCTTTTATCCACGAAATTCTAAACAAAAAGTCCATCTATCATACTTAGCCTATAATTAGCGGAAATACATGCTTGGGTGGTGGGGTGGCGGGGAGGGTGGGGGAGGGGATGGGGGGGCGGGGAGGAGGGGTAATACACGCCAACACTCCACTGCTCCTCTGCTAAAATCCACACACACACTGCGGGTCACTCCATCCTCATAGTTTTTCTTTTTCTCCAACACCCCGCTGTGAGAGAGAGTGAGTGAGTGAGAGAGATGGGAGGGAGTGAGGAAGGGAGTGAGAGAGAGAAAGGGAGACATAGAAAGACAGATTAGCAAAGCCAACGCCAGGTGCCTTCATTCATATATATATATATATATATATATATATATATATATATATATATATATATATATATATATATATATAGATAATATATATATAATATAGCTAACCTGGCTGCACCCTGGTCTCTTCCCCTTCATTTCCCTATGAACCTCTTCCCTGCTCTTCCCATTATCTCCTCCATTCGTCTCTCTCCTCCTCCTCCGTCCTACTTGCCTGACCCTCTTATCCCCTACCTGCCCCCCCCCCTTTTTCCCCTTTTCTCAGAAAGATTATTATTAAGAAGCACTGAAACAACTGAATGGGTAACTTAAAAAATATATTATTATGGAGCATCAAAAACTTTTGGTTGGGAAAACACACTAATAATGTGAAACATGAATCCATGAAACGCGTCGTAGATAGAGGGAAGGGCGGAGTCTTAATAAATATAAATATTTATATTAAGTATTACACCCAGGCCGACCCTGACCAGTTTGTTCGTCCTGTACCTCACACCATCACCCCTGCAAATTTGGGTGACGCTAGCCGCATGCGTCTGGGCTGCAACCTTGAACAAACAAAGAGACAGAGTTCTAGCACAAATATTTCCTCTATTTCTTTGGTTCTTCTCCTCTTGAGCATGAAGTTGAAAACGTTTATTACAGTTTTAAAACATCCTGACGCTGAGAGATGCGTTTCGTTGACCCTGTCAACATTTGCAAAGGCAGAGGTGAATGAATTAGATAAAAAATAGAGCTGGGGTTTCCGCATATATAACCAAGAAAAGTGAGATGAATTGAGACACATTGGCAAATAGGCTCTCTAGTGCTTCTTAATTCTTATTATCTCTCATGTTGGCTGGGGTAGTGTGTTCTGGATATTCTCTTCTGGGCTCGGGGATGGGAGAATGTACCTGAGTGAGCTGGCTATATGTAAATGGTTGAAATTGTTTGATATGTAGTACTTCATCTATGTCTAATATTCTATTGTCGTTATATACGTTGATGATTTCTGTGATATCGATTAGAATATATCTGGTTGTGTATTACGTGAATTTTGACCTAATAACTGAAATATCTGAAAAGAAAATTATCAAGACAGATTACCATTAATTTAATCTCAAAAACAAAAATAAATACCTCCAATTATATATAAAACGGACTAAAGGGTGGCCAATTTATAAAATGAAAAATACAATAGTGGGAGGAGGTATGTCATATGAGACATGACTTACTGAAGGAATCTTATGGGAAACAAAGGAACCAGAGAAGGTAGAAAGTAATATCCCAGTTGCATGGATTCACCAACTTTACAAACTTTTGCAAGAAATAAAAGAAATTAATAAAATGCTTTGAAACACACCCACACTACAAAATATAAAAGAAAAAGGCCGAATATTTTAAACTTTAATAAAAGACTGTACTCATTTTTATCCAAAAATAAATGCAAACGTTCATTATTCTTCACGCTGACAGGGGAAAAAAATCGAAAATAAAAGAGCATCATTCATACAGAATTTAAGAATGAAACAGAGATTTAAGAGGTGAAAAAAGGGACTTTTATGACTCACAGAAGAGGAGACGGAAGAGTAATCTGAAACAAGGAACCAGAAAGGGAAATTAAGGTGAATATTTCTGTAAACAATTGTTCCATGGAGGTAAGGGCGGATAATCGAAGGTTTATCTCGGGTGATTAGGGTCTTCAGTGTGTTAGGGGGTTGCTTAGGGTGCTTAGGGTTATCACAGCGAGGAAAACAGCTACTCATTTATAAGTAAATAACAAGTTGCAAGAGTGTCCACCAGCTTTAACTTCAGTATATTTATTAGGAATGCAGTCAGCATATTTGGAGTCAACTAAATTATGGGAATTCTTGAGAGAAACAAAATTTCAACATATGTTATCCTATAAACATTAAGAGTCGGAGCACCCATGAATTATACGAGTTTCCATTTAAATCTCACGTGTGGGTTCGTAATCAATTAAACTTTATTACCCAGAGTGAGAGATAAATTTTCAGCATATGCTTTAACTCGGGCCAATAATTCACTCAATAAATTATAACCAAACTTGCAAAAATTAGGAAATTTTTATGAGGAACTTAATATGTATGAATATATATAACCAATTTTAGGATCAAATGTAACGTGTTTTATTTGGTAACGTTTCCACATTGTTAATTACCGTCGTATGAGCTATGAAATCCATATACTCTTATACAAAATTAAAAATAGCGCATAACTTTCAATTCCACTTTTCACCTACTCTGCTGAAGGCAAAACTGCGATCGTCCTCACTGGGCCGTAAGGGTGTTATCTAGTATTTTTTTTTTCAGTTCACATATGTTCCATATGATTCGATTCAAGCCAAGATTGTTCTTAGGGCTGTGCTCAGAACCTTAAGGTCCCGGGTTTCATTCCCGCGGCAGGACGGATGGGTTTAGGCCACTTTTCCTATTACCTTATGCCTCTGTTCACCTAGAAGAAAATTATAAGCCGCCTGGGTTAATTGCAACAGTTATGGGCTGCATCTTGAGAAAGGTCAGTATATATATATATATATATATATATATATATATATATATATATATATATATATATATATATATATATATATATATATATATATATATATATATATATACTAGAAGGGGCACCACCTCTGGTGCAAGTGTAGGGACCCATAGCCTTGGAGAAGAAAATAAAGAGAATATTATATTATATTTTATTTTTTTTTATCGTAGCAGTAATAACTCATATATCCATCTGTTTAAAGGAATTTACGGTTACAGAATTAGTGGGAGTTGGGAGGCGAGGTTGTCAACATGTTAGGAGCGCCATAAAGACCAGACTGGAGCGACCAGTAGTTTATGGCCAGTAAAGTTTGAGACCTCCTACAACCCCTCCGTGTTATTTCCGACATTTTCTTCCGCTCTCGCAAATTCCTGTTTCGTGTGTAAAAGTCTGTTTCAGTATATGATTTGTTTCTTTTATGTTGAAACAACTACATCATTTGGGTTGTTATCGGCCATATATATGTATATATATATATATATATATATATATATATATATATATATATATATATATATATATATATATATATATACCTGCAAGCACACACAATAACACGCAAAACATGCACACAATCTCGAACGAACAAACAGAGATAAACACACACATAAGGACACAGATACAAATATACTCTCATTCAAATCATTTAAATTTAGATCCGAGGAATTAATTGGTACAAAATCCCTGTCCGATTATATTTACGCACTAATAAATATTCAACTCTGTTCCATTACGCACATTTTACGCAGAACGTGACGCCCGCGGCGTCAATCACTCATGAGTAAACCTCATTCCTGGGATTCCGACTGCGGCCGGTGACATAAAGTTGTAAATACGCTGAACATGACATGTGGGGGCGTTTAATATGCTTTTCATGTAGTTTGATCTGACACTGATAGCCTGGTTACAGACTTAAGCTGTAAATGGAACTGTAACTAAGGTTACTGGAAGTGTGTTCAGTCACACTGATGATGTTGGGGATGCTGTGTTCAGCTGTGTCTTGTAGTGTGCTTAGTCACACTGATGCTGTGTTACTCTGACTTGTGTATCTGTACCAGGAGACAGAGCTGTGACGAAAGCAATCACCTGGATCACCTGGACCTGGCGCCAGGGAAGTGAACAGTGCCACCACCTGGCACCAGGGGAGTGAATATGTGCCACCACCTGGCACCAGGGGAGTGAACATGTGCCACCACCTGGCACCAGGGGAGTGAACATGTGAACACACCGTTCACCTGGAATGAGTTACAGTGACCATGCTGTTTTGGTCCACTTCCCCCTTCCTACTGCTGTAAACAACGTTCGGGCTAATTGGAACACAACTTAATTAAGCGACTTCCTCATAAACCCCCCAAATAATGTTCGTGTGTTTGAAACAACCAGGATAAGAAACTCTCAAAAACTTGAAAGATAACCCGAAGTTCAGAAAATAATAAAGAGGGGGTGAGATACATTTAAAAGAAGACTTAGTGGTGCATTTCAGAGAGAAATTTAGGAGGAGAAACATACAGAAGCTTCAAAATTAAGTTGAAGTTCACGAAATAATAAAGCAGGTTAGATACAACTTCAAGTAACGAGAATCTTAAAATGTTTAAATCACAACCATCTAACACTAAGGTTGTGAAAGTTAAGGCAGGACCTGTCCTAATAAGTCCTTATCTTATGTTTATCTAATGAGGCAAGAGTCAACACCGTCTGCGTTTCCGGGTTTTCCAAAGGCGCCAAATAACGCCCCGGATAATTCTGGATGACCTGTAGTTAATGATGATCGTACGAGAACAAGAGGACCCGAGGCGAGGGACACCAAAGGTATCGTATTCATCAAAGATTCTAACGAGGGCCAAGTGACCCCACATTTCGGACATTTGGAATGCAATACTTGCGATCATCATCATTATCATTTACGATCTCATATCAGTTTTACTTAAGATTATCAACCGGTAAAATTTGGAAATATACGGTACAAAGGTGTGATATAGAGGTTGAGAACTAGTCTGTGTGTGATACAGCCGAAGGTTGAATTGGTCTGTGATACAGTCGTGAAGGTAGAACTTGTCTGTGAAACAGTCGTAGGTATAACAGTTCTGAGAGGAAGCTGCTGGTAGGACTGTTTAGTGAGGCAGCTGCTGGTAGGACTGTTTAGTGAGGCAGCTGCTGGTAGAACAGTTCTGTGAGGCAGCTGCTGGTAGAACAGTTCTGTGAGGCAGCTGCTGGTAGAACAGTTCTGTGAGGCAGCTGCTGGTAGAACAGTTCTGTGAGGCAACTGCTGGTAGAACAGTTCTGTGAGGCAGCTGCTGGTAGAACTGTTCTGTGAGGCAGCTGCTGGTAGAACAGTTCTGTGAGGCAGCTGCTGGTAGAACAGTTCTGTGAGGCAGCTGCTAGTAGAACAGTTCTGTGAGGCAGCTGCTGGTAGAACAGTTCTGAGAGGCAGCTGCTGGTAGAACAGTTCTGTGAGGCAACTGCTGGTAGAACAGTTCTGTGAGGCAGCTGCTGGTAGAACTGTTCTGTGAGGCAGCTGCTGGTAGAACAGTTCTGTGAGGCAGCTGCTGGTAGAACAGTTCTGTGAGGCAGCTGCTAGTAGAACAGTTCTGTGAGGCAGCTGCTGGTAGAACAGTTCTGTGAGGCAGCTGCTGGTAGAACAGTTCTGTGAGGGAGCTGCTGGTAGAACAGTTCTGTGAGGCAGCTGCTAGTAGAACAGTTCTGTGAGGCAGCTGCTAGTAGAACAGTGCTGTGAGGCAGCTGCTAGTAGAACAGTTCTTTGAGGCAGCTGCCAGGGGGCAGAGGCTAGGGCGGGAGATTAGGGAGGGAGCCTATGAAAGATGCTGGGCTCATTTATATGGCTCATCCCCCTCTTATTCTTCATTCTTTTTCTGTTCCCTTCTTGCCCCGCGCTCTGTCCTGCTCGTGGGGGGATCAGCAACCTGTTCTCTCTCATTTCTGGTTAAATATCTGAATGTTCAGACTCTGAGGTTCGACGCCCCAGTGTACACTAGGGCTTCGATGATGGTGGATTTGATTTATTTTGTCTAAGTTCCAAGATGAGAAATTGTCGAATTGTGTGACTGAACTTCATTCGTTCTCATTGTTGTTGCCTGCGACGTCCCAAGTAATCCCACTCAATCCTTAACTTTCCTCTTTCAGCTCAGTCTTCTTCGTCTCCCTCAACCTCTTCTCTCCTGTTGGCGTCTTTCTTTTCTTTTCTTCTTTGTCAGTCTTCCCACTTCTCTCAGCCATCTCTTACCTCAGCCTTCTCTCTCCTACCTCAGCCATCTCTCTCCTACGTCAGCCTTCTCTCTCCTACCTCAGCCTTGGTTCTCAGGTCTAATTAGTGTTGCCAACCTACTCAGATGTGAGGATGAACTCACGTAGTTGAACTCACCTAGTTGCGCTTGAAGGGGTTGAGCTCTAGCTCTTTGGGCGCGCCTCTCATATCTTAATCAACCGCTGTTCTTCACACACACACACACACACACACACACACACACACACACACACACACACACACACACACACACACACACACACACACACACACACACACACACACACACACACACATAAAGCAGCATGTAGCAGCTGTCTAACTCACAGGTACCTATTTACTGCTAGAAGAACAGAGGCATCAGGGTTAGAAACTCTGCCCATTTGTTTCCGCCTCCGCCGAGGATCTCACCCGGACCCTCAGGACTACGAATCCCGAACGCTGTCCACTCAGCCATCATGCTCCATAGTGTGTGTGTATCCTCCTGTACTCAGACATGGTTTAGCTAATGGGAGTTCTTACTCCTTAACTCATTGGGTTCTTGTGTCTCCTTACGTTCTTTTTATAATCATTGAGTTTATTTGGTCCGTAACAAATTATGATCCAAACAACACAGTGAACGCGAATTTAAATTGAACTATCAGGGGAAAGCGCCAAGCCATTACGACAATATAGCACTTGGAATGGGGTCAGGATAAGGATTTGGGATGGGACAGGGGGAAGGAATGATGCCCAACCACTTACGCGAAGGTTTTCGTTAGGTCTTTTCTACCACAGAGGTGGCCACATTTTGTATACACTAATAACCAGTACTTACATACATTATATTCTGTTCTCCATGGTGAAAGATCCATGAAAGTTCTCCATGTTCTCCAGGGTGAAAGATCCATGAAAGTTCTCCATGTTCTCCAGGGTGAAAGATCCAGGAAAGTTCTCCATGTTCTCCAGGGTGAAAGATCTGTTGAACAGGCGTGCAGTGGAGTGAGTTAATGAGAGCTCAGCCACGCAAGGTGACTGCAGTGTCTGCTGCTTGTTAGAATATTGACACTAATTGATGTATCCTATGCAGACTGTTCTACTAGTCTGCGTTAACCACAACGACATCAAATTTAATGAAGACCCACGACGGTGCTTGGGGAGAAGGTTTATGGGCCGTGAAAAAGAATGCCTCCAGGAACCTCCATTGACGCACATAATAGGCCTTTTGACTCTTAGGTTCAGGGCATCATTACCGAACCCCTTTCTGGCACCCTTTAAAAGTGATTTTTCGGAATAATGACTTGACTATAATCAATATTTTCAGTGTTACAAGTGACATTAAGATCAATCTCCTAAAATGTTATTGTTTATATATATATATATATATATATATATATATATATATATATTTGTACTAGAGGGGTGTCCGGCGTTTCCCGGGTCCCTTTTTCTGTATATATTTACAATATGTGTACATATTTCATTGTCTTGCTTTATCTAACTCTCTTTATCGCTCACTTTCTAGCTGCCTTTATCTAGCTAACTCTCAAGCTATCTCTGTATCAAGATATCTCTCCTTTCTCCCCTTCGTCGCTTCCCCCTCTCCCCTTTCAATTTATTTCTCACAATTTCCCTTCCCTCTCCCTCCGTCTCCCCCTTCTCCCCTTTCTGTCCCCCTTCACCCCTTTCTTTCCCCCTACTACCCATCACCCATACCTATCCCCATTTCCCAACTTTCCCTTTCTCCCCTCCAATCTCCAGCAGATAGACATTATCATTTATATGTAAACTAAATAATAAAAAAGCGTGGGTAAACGGCGGGAGTCATTTCAGTACGCTACTGACAACACGTGACAGATTGCATCCAGTTTCCATTTCAGACGTCATCAAAATCTCTCGGTGTTGGGATACAGGCAATATTTCTTACAGCATTTAATGTAGACAAGCCCTGACCAACCTATGTTCGTCCCATTCCCCAGACCATTTCCCTTACAAATCTGGGTAAAGCTAGCTCCAAGCATCTGGGCTTCAACTTTGCTCACACAGACAGACAGACAGACGTTCTCTGATATAATGTAGATAAGTTTAAAATCTCAAATAATTTACGCGGACTAAAGTTGCCTGATATCAAAATTTCCCTCCCGCCGTGAATTCGCATTTTTGTTCTGGTTCCAACTTTTCACAGTTTTTTGGAGAAAACCCATCCACATTGGTGAAAATACGAAAATATATTTTCCATGCTGACACACATTTCCAGACACACGCATTTCCGCACGCGCGAGCACACACACACACACACAGACACACACACACACACACACACACACACACACACACACACACACACACACATGTATGGTGTATAGGGCATGTATGGAAGCGAAGAAACTGAACAAAAAGGCGTGGAGGAACTTCCGGAATAACAGAACACCAGAAAGCAGAGAGAGATACCAGAGAACCAGGAATGAGTACGTCAGGGTGAGAAGAGAAGCAGAGAAAAATTTTGAAAATGATATAGCAAACAAAGCCAAGACCGAACCAAAGCTACTCCACAGTCACATCAGAAGGAAAACAACAGTGAAAGAACAGGTATTGAAACTTAGAACAGGCGAGGACAGGTATACAGAGAATGACAGAGAGGTGTGTGAGGAACTCAACAAGAGGTTCCAGGAGGTCTTCACAATAGAACAGGGTGAGGTCACTGTGCTAGGAGAAAGGGAGGTAAACCAGGCGGCCTTGGAGGAGTTCGAAATTACGAAAGAGGAGGTCAAGAGACACCTGCTGGATCTGGATGTTAGAAAGGCTGTTGGTCCAGATGGGATCTCACCATGGGTACTGAAAGAGTGTGCAGAGGCACTTTGCCTGCCACTCTCCATAGTGTATAGTAAGTCACTAGAGACGGGAGACCTACCAGAAATATGGAAGACGGCGAATGTGGTCCCAATATACAAAAAGGGCGACAGACAAGAGGCACTGAACTACAGGCCAGTGTCCTTGACTTGTATACCATGCAAGGTGATGGAGAAGATCGTGAGAAAAAACCTGTAACACATCTGGAGAGAAGGGACTTCGTGACAAATCGCCAACATGGATTCAGGGAGGGTAAATCTTGCCTTACAGGCTTGATAGAATTCTACGATCAGGTGACACAGATTAAGCAAGAAAGAGAGGGCTGGGCGGACTGCATTTTCTTGGATTGTCGGAAAGCCTTTGACACAGTACCGCATAAGAGGCTGGTACATAAGCTGGAGAGACAGGCAGGTGTAGCTGGTAAGGTGCTCCAGTGGATAAGGGAGTATCTAAGCAATAGGAAGCAGAGAGTTACGGTGAGGGGTGAGACCTCCGATTGGCGTGAAGTCACCAGTGGAGTCCCACAGGGCTCTGTACTCGGTCCTATCTTGTTTCTGATATATGTAAATGATCTCCCGGAGGGTATCGATTCATTTCTCTCAATGTTTGCGGACGATGCTAAAATTATGAGAAGGATTAAAACAGAAGAGGACTGTTTGAGGCTTCAAGAAGACCTAGACAAGCTGAAGGAATGGTCGAACAAATGGTTGTTAGAGTTTAACCCAACCAAATGTAATGTAATGAAGATAGGTGTAGGGAGCAGGAGGCCAGATACAAGGTATCATCTGGGAGAGGAAATTCTTCAGGAGTCAGAGAAGGAAAAAGACTTGGGGGTTGATATCACGCCAGACCTCTCTCCTGCAGCACATATCAAGCGGATAACATCAGCGGCATATGCCAGGCTGGCCAACATACGAACGGCATTCAGAAACTTGTGTAAAGAATCATTCAGAACTTTGTATACCACATATGTCAGGCCAATCCTGGAGTATGCAGCCCCAGCATGGAGTCCATATCTAGTCAAGGATAAGACTAAACTGGAAAAGGTTCAAAGGTTTGCCACCAGACTAGTACCCGAGCTGAGAGGTATGAGCTACGAGGAGAGACTACGGGAATTAAACCTCACTTCGCTGGAAGACAGAAGAGTTAGGGGGGACATGATCACCACATTCAAGATTCTGAAGGGGATTGATAGGGTAGATAAAGACAGTCTATTTAACACAAGGGGAACACGCACAAGGGGACACAGGTGGAAACTGAGTGCCCAAATGAGCCACAGAGATATTAGAAAGAACTTTTTTAGTGTCAGAGTGGTTGACAAATGGAATGCATTAGGAAGTGATGTGGTGGAGGCTGACTCCATACACAGTTTCAAGT
>NC_091238.1:2273927-2401427 GCF_040958095.1 Procambarus clarkii | reverse complement strand
ATAGTTACTTGTTATCTTAATCATTTATCTGCTGTGGCAATTAACAATATGATTTGTCCTTCTCTCTCTCTCTCTCTCTCTCTCTCTCTCTCTCTCTCTCTCTCTCTCTCTCTCTCTCTCTCTCTCTCTCTCTCTCTCTCTCTCTCTCTCTCTCGTTTAATCTCCATATTATTACGATAAAATACTCTGAAATAATATAATGTAAATTTAAACATTTTGACAGACCGAGAGAAATGCTTGGGTGAAGCACAAAGGCAGGAAATTGAATGTGACTGCATATAGAAGGAGGACGATTGTGTTTGAGAGAGAGGAACCCGACTGTGATGAACGACTGAACGAGCAGATGACACAAATGGTTCAATGCCTTAAATATTTAGGCAGCAAACTCACGGAAACTGAGGAACATGGGCAGAAACAAGTGGAATAATGTATTTTTTTTACGAAACAATCGTTATCTCTGCTAACGAGGACTCGTTATTTCACCTTTCTTTTTTACTACTGCTGTTCATGGTCATTTTGAGTTTTCCTTCTCATCGGTATAAATAGGATAGAATGATTATATATATATATATATATATATATATATATATATATATATATATATATATATATATATATATATATATATATATATATATATATAATCATTCTATGACAATGTCAGACCACGGAGGAAAAATGAAACAGGAAATTTCCTTAAATTTTCATTTTTCCTCCGTGGTCTGACATTGTCACATTCTTAATCACGTGTTTATTTTCGTGATATACACACACACACACATATATATATATATATATATATATATATATATATATATATATATATATATATATATATATATATTATATATATTTAAATTTGTGCTCAATATATTCTATTCTGTTTATCTAGTATGGTTTTTATTATTTGTATATGTGTGTCATACCTATAATACAAAAAAATATGCAGATTGAAACAGATGATTAGGAAATAAGATCCAAATGATATAATGAAATGGAAGTTTATCTATTGAAAAATTAGCCTTAAGATAAAGTCAATGACTGTAGCTTTCGCTCTAAACATACTTTGTTGAAAGATACTTTGTTTAAATCTCATTCACCTTCGCGATCTATTGGTTACAACACCGGTTCTATCAAGCACAACCACAAATAGACAATGAAATCACAATAGCAAGATAGATCAATGAGAAAATCTTTGGAGTAGGACGGAGAATTTACAGCCCGATCTCTCGAGCGTTTCCTAACTCAAGAAACTGTTGTACTAAAGTGCCCTATCCTACCCTACTACCCTAACAGAGGAAGGGGAACTAACAGAAAACGGGACATTAAATCAATTTCGCGAGCCTCTATAAATTTGAAGAACTACAATTTTTGGTTTTACTTTTGGTAAAGTATACGTTAAAAGGCGACGTGCTATTAGGAGGTCAGGTTGGAATTTCAACCTGTGCCATGGGTGACCAGGAACATGGGTTCGGTTCTACTGCCAATGCTCGCAGGATTTTTTATTCGAAATACATTCAATTAAGCTTTAGTTAGCAATTGGTAATTACCCCCTGATGATGTAACTACAGGTACCTAAAAAGTTTATCTCCGAAGTCGTTCAAATATTTGTCAGCACTAGCTGATTAGATAGTGAAATGTGGCAGCCGGCCTCCGTAGACTTATTCACCGTTTTCTCTCACGCTGCACCTAAAATTTGGCAGGGCGCGCTACTGAATGTATGACCCTGTATGACTAATTATCCTGGGAGAAAGAGACTTTTAGTATCACTGCTGCCTTGTTCACTCGTGTGTTCATGATGCTGTCCTCATAATGCACCCAGAGTTTGCCAGTGAAGAATACGAATCACATGCCTTTGTATAACTAACGATCCATCCTGTGTGATGGGGATTTTTAGTATCAACTAGCAAGTTTTTTGACACACTGTACTCTCCTTCATATAGTCTTGGGTAGCTGCACAAATGCAGATGTGCCTAAATGTGTTAATTTATATATATATATATATATATATATATATATATATATATATATATATATATATATATATTTTATTATCAGAAAGAATTTCCACGACTTATGGGTATTTTTTCTATTACAGTCAATTAACTTGTAAGGCATGTACCGTAACTGATTGCAGTTGATTGATTGCAGATTGTGTCCCCTTGTTCGCGTACCACCCGTGTTAAAAAGTTTATCCTTAATGTGTGTGTGTATTCACCTAGTTGAATTCATCTAGTTGTGCTTGCGGGGATTGAGCTCTGCACTTTCGGCCCGCCTCTCAACTGTCAATCAATCAACGATCAATTTTTTTTACACGCATACACACCGCCAGGAGGCAGCCCGTAGCAGCTGTCCAACTCACAGGTACCTATTTACTGCTAGGTAACAGGTACACCAGGGTGAAAGAAACTCTGCCTATCTGTTTCTGCCTCTTCATGGAGATATGTGTATGTGTGTGCATGCATGTGTTAGAGAGAAATATATCAAGTAGATATAACAGAGGAAAATAGATGGTTAGAAAGGCAGGATCCATGAGCTAATAGCTCTATTATGCAGACACAATTAGAAATACACACACACATATCTTATGTATTAGGGGCAAATAGTAGCGCTCTATGCACACTAAAATCTCAAGGAGATACACATATGAGCTCATCACGACCGAGTTAATAGTGCGTGTGCTTGGATAGTCCAGAGACGTGTGCGTTCGAGCCCATTCCATGGCTGCAATATTCTCTCATTAAGAGTGATGTCTTTAGTTACCTCTCCGCTCAAGAGCACAGTTGTCACACCCACTAGTTGCTCCTTCCTCCCCGACACCTCCGCCTCTCTCATCAAAGACTTAATTAGATTCGTTCCCTCGAGAGGAAATTGAGTCTTTGATGACTGACTTCGAAGGCGGATGAAAAAAGATCAAAAACAAAAAATTGAAATATCGGGAAAAATAAATATTAGCAAAATTCCTCTCGCGAACACTGGGATCGACGACGTAGCTGGCAAGATAATAGGTCAACTATGACTCACAGGTCATTGCCTGCAGGTCATCAGCGGAAATAAGGAAGTGTTGTAATTTGCATTTCAAATGTGTTACATGACAATTACAATATAGCGCATGTCCTATACATATATATATATATATATATATATATATATATATATATATATATATATATATATATATATATATATATATATATATATATATATATATATATATAATATGTATATGTACTTCTCATTGAATATATCCCTCAGACGATCCAACCACTTGGAATAGTCGGTACAGAGACGACCTCTCTATATGTAGATTCTCCATGCGATTCCCGATTGTCGAAGTGGTTGGGCAATATTCCTTTCCTACTTCGTATCCCAGCTCCTTGTCTTTATATCCCTTCCAAGTACTACATAATCATTATTGGCTTGACGTTTTCCCCTTGTAATTATCTTCCATCACCCCCAGGCTGTCAGGGTTCCGTTATCTATATATTCTAAGAATATATAGATAACGAAAAATTCATTATGAATTGAATGGGTAAATAGAAATACAATTTAAAACTAAGGAAATGTCGATAAGCATTTCAAGCAAATCTAATTCTGGGCAGCACATGGAGGTGTGGGACAAAAAACGAGTTGACTCATTGCACGTTTTCAAAAATACGAGACAATTTGGAAGAGCTGTCAGCGATTTATCTGTCATGGCTAATTGCGTTTTATTGCGGGGAACGAAACTCTATCCCTTTGCAAATCTCTTAATTTGTAAATGTCTTTTTGTGACTGTCACCTTTTTTTTATTAAATTGTTCATAAAGTAAGTCTGTTCTTTCGTAAATATATTACTCTCAGAAAGAATATATATCAAAACACTGAGCAATATGTATAATCCTTTTTGTAGTTAAAATATTATAGAATATTGAGTATATTGAGTACTACGAGCGGCCACAATAAGGAAGGATCCAAGACGCATCTAACTGGTTTCCAACTGGTATATTATGCCTACCATGGTGAGCTACTGAATGAGGAAGTGCTTGGACAACCAACGTCCTTGTTATATAAATTTCAACCGACAATTACATGATTAATAACATTTCGTTCACTTGAACCATCGGAGCCTGGTGACGTAGAACACAAAAGCCGCAGCCTTAAGTTCTACAAGCCTGCGCCACGAGTACCCCAATATTCGAGAGGGGTGACTGGATTTTTTCCACAGTCCTGACATGTCCTCTCAACCTCTGGAACCTGTAAGGCTGTTTCACCTTCACTTGGATATCCAAGTCAGATGCGATGAAAGCGCCCTTGTTCCCTTTATTGACATTTCATAGTTCGTATAGTTAGTTGATTTCTAGAGGAGCCAACCCACACATCCTGATGTTGCAGCCGGTGTGTTATGGCCATTGCACATCTCCAGGTGCTCCATCTCTAACTATTATCCTTATCTGCGAGAGATTATGTGGCATGTAAATCTCGAGATTTGAAGTTTCATTTGCAAAATCATTCCCTGGTATTCCTACATAACTTGGCACCCAGTTGACAAGTATCCACGACGATCTTGACGTTTGAGTTATTGCTTTAACATTTGTGTGTCAGATGGATGTTGTCTCCTGAGTGCTCGTGTTGCGGGGTGTCAATGGCAGCTCTTGACTCTGCATATATGATAATGTGTGGTCGGTGCTGAGCCAGAGTCGGTGGCAGAGCCATTTGAATGACTAGAATCACTATCTGAACAGTTGTGAACTATTTTGAAAGTCTCTAAGTAACTATAGAATGTCCTGCTTTAACTTCACCTGCGGGTTCTTGTCTCCGCTTTTCTGCTGATCCGACTGCGAGATGATGAGGATGATAATTACTATACTGATAATAATTATTGTGATGATGTGAGAGATGATTCATTCTCTCACATTCATCAGAGATATCCAGATGGTATATGGAGCCAGTTGTGCCGTGAAGAAGTGCCTGACAGGAGAATGATCGACTCCAACTGAGGCTTGGAGACCAGGAGCTAAACTATTTAACGAGTGCTTTACTGCCATGAACCGGGATCACAAAGCACTTACGAGATGTGTACCTCGTATCTCGATCATGGCAGTAAAGTCGGCATTTATTAAACAGTTTACGAGCTCCAGACTTAAAGTGATCGTCTTAATTCCTAATTTATATTCTCACGGGCGACCTCGTAACGTTTCACAGCTCGTAAACTGTTTAGCAAATACCTCTTAAGTCATTATCTTCGAGATCGGAGGCGCAGATCTCGTAAGTGCACACGTGTGTGCTGTGTGAATCAAGCTCCTGGGCTCCAAAGTGTCCTAAGAGGGAAATTGGTGACATTTTGGATGAAATAATAATTGCATATAAAATAGAACAAGCATATATATATATATATATATATATATATATATATATATATATATATATATATATATATATATATATATATATATATATATATATAATATATATATATATATATATATATATATAATATATATATATTTACCTGGTTAATAAACCTTTCCTGGTTAATAAGAATTTATATTTTATTTTATTTATTTCAAGAATCTTGTTCAAAAGACTATTTTAATTTAATTTAATTTTAGGTTTTTTATATTGCAAGTGATCTTAGGATAGATTTATGCTACCTGAACGTTGCTTCCGCTTGAGCGAAACAATCTGATAATATTGGCTTTAGGAGACCTTGCAAATTAGGTTAGGAAATGGATGTTAGATAATATGATCAGTCACTCGGTCTCAGTGATCCACCTGCCAGCCCACCATTGCCCACACTTAATTACCCACCTGCCCGCCCACTCTCTCACCCCTGTCACCCACCAGTCCGCCCACTCTCTCACCCCTGTCACCCACCTGTCCGCCCACACCCACACCCCTGTCACACACCTGCCCGCCCTCACCCAAACCCACCCAACACCACCCGTAATTATTCGTCTCTATAATAGTTTAAAAAAACAATAAAACTTTAATTAAAACAGCAATTTACTATTGTAATATTTTGTCAATTAGATCGGTATTCACAAATACGCTGAGCCTTCAAATTATTTCATTCATCCATCCACTAATAAATGTTCTGTGTTCTAATAATTCTTAAACTTTCGCACGGAATTATCGGTACATTTTGTCCTAAATTAGATATAGTTATAGCTGCAATAGGGTTGCAATGCACTCATAGCTGTTGTGATGCGTATTCCTGCAATGGAAGAGCTAGTGAAAGGTAATTATTATAAAGATATACGAATTAAAGAATATGCATGAGACCTCTACAAGAACAACTAAGTGGACACAATTAGGTGAATAGTGGGATATAATTCAGATGTTCATTATATTGGAAGGCTGAAGAACTTTGTTAGGACGACCCATCTCTTTAGAAGAAATACCCTAGACGACCATCCCTGTAAACGACTACACGTACAGGACAACCTGTCGTTGTAGACGACTTATTGTTTAAGACGACCCCCTCACTGTGATCCACTTCCCGTTAAAAACGACTTCGAACTGAAGATCATTTTCTGGTAAAAACGACACAACACTTTAGACGATTCCCTGTTCAGCGTTCTGGACGACTTCCAGTTCAGAGCTCTCAGTCACAGTAGACGGCTTCTTGCCCAAGACCAGTCACGCAAGGTCGAAGACGCCCCCCCTCTCTCTCTCTCTCTCTCTCTCTCTCTCTCTCTCTCGCTCTCGCTCTCGCTCTCGAGGTCATCAACAGTAAAGGCATTTTACTGTACGTTTTGTTCTTCTCCATGAGTCTGAGTACTCAAGTCACAGCAGAGATCAAGACAAAAGAAAATCCTCAAATTGAAGTGCTAGCAAAAGAGGGCAATTAAGCCAAGGGCATTGCCTCTTCGTGCCAAGTTTAGCTCCTTGAGGGACTCAGGCGGAAAGTTAAATCGCAGACAGGAGAGTAGGAAGGGAGAAAATACCGATAAAGGAGCGGCTGTATTACAGAATGCGACTGTGTGTGGTGTGTGTGTGGGTGTGTGTGCGTGTGTGTGTGTTTGCAAGCAAGGGGAAGGCAGGAAAAGACGGGGTGAGGAAAGCGTGTTAGAGAGGGTGCGGAATGATGAGGGGTTAGTAGGGAATGGGAGTGTAGAAGCAGACAACCTTTCCTCATAGGATGTGTGAGAGTAGTGGGAGAATGTGTGAGGAGTTTATGTGGTTGGAATGACAGGTGTGTGAAAGAGCTGAGAGTATGTGAGGGATGTGTGGGCGTGTGAGACATGTGTATGAGGAGAGTGAGCCAGATGTGACACATGTGTATAAGAAATGAGAGGTAGTTTTCAGACATAGAGGTAGGTGAGAGACAAATGTTAAGTAGGATCAAAACAGATATGAGGTAGATAAGAGACAGATGTGAGGTAGATAAAAACAGGTGTGAAATAGATAAGAGACATGTGGGAGGAAGGTGTATCCGATTTGAGGTACTTGAGAAACATACAAGACTTGTAGGGTTTCGGTAGCACAGTGAGGGTCATTCTTGAATCACAATCCTGAATCCAGGATTCGACTGAAGAGCGGAACACAAATGGTCAGGCACGTTTCCTTTCACCCTAATGCCTCTATTCACCTAACAGTAACTAGATAGCCGGAAGTTAGGGCTCTGCTGTGAGGGGTTGCATCCAAGAGGAGAGTCAGTATAGTTTAATCTTAAGGGGAGATTCCTCGGTATAGACCTAAAGTAAATAAATGTGCAGGCTTCCTGTCCCCGACACAGCGAATAATTTTGTGAAAGGAAGATATGAGATGTGAGAAAGGCAGAGTACATGCAATTAATTGGCAGAAATTGCAGAAAGATCAATTTAATTATTACCCTTTTCTGTATTTGATTTTCTACTATTTTATAATTCATTATTAGTATATATACTAGGGGGTGGGGGCACCCGGCGGTTCCCAGGATAGTCTAGCTGTCCCCCACCGATCCCCCTATTTTCTGTTCCACCTCTCGATATGCTTCGCATTTTCCCATTCCACCCTCTCTTCCCCTTATCTTCACTCTTCCCACTTCTTTCCTGCCCATTTTCTTTCCTCCCTCTTCTCCCTCTGGCCTCCACCATTTTCCCCATTCCACCCTTCCCCCCTCCATCTCCTAACCCTTCCCCCTCACTCCCATTCACATTTTGGTTTTTCTTTGTCCCCCTCTTTCCCTCGCCCCCTCATCCCTTGACCCTTTTGTTTCCCCCCTCTCTTGCCCTCGTCTCCACCACCCATTATCCATCCTCTCCCCTCCCCCTTGCTACCCATTATCTCTTCCCTTAAGTCTCCATCTCCACGCCCCCTCCCCCTCTTTCTACTCATACGTTTCCTCCCCCCATTAAGGCATGGAATAATTGTATATGATTGTAAGATGGATGTTCTCCTCTTCGTTCTCTCTGAACACAGGGAGGTGCACCAAACTAGCTGAGAAACAGTAACGAGGTGCACCAAACTAGCTGAGAAACAGTAACGAGGTGCACCAAACTAGCTGAGAAACAGTAACGAGGTGCACCAAGCCAGCTAAGAAACACTAACGAGGTGCTGGTCGCACACCCTCGATCCCTTCTACATTTCTAAAAATATCTCCCCTATCACAGGCTATTAAAATAAGCCGAGCGAGGTTCAATATTCTCTCTCTCTCTCTCTTTCTGTCAGTCTGTCTGTCTTTCTGTCTGTCTGTCTCTCTCTCTCTGTCTCTTTCTCTCTCTCTCCTCTCCCTTCCTCGCTAAACGTCAATTTTCACACTGGCAGAATACCACATTTCCTTCTATAAAGGCAAAACGGAAGCCTAAACTCCCCTTTGGCCAACAAATATATGAGTTTCCCCTTCAGGTCAGAGCTCCGTCCACCGTCCCATTCTCTTTACCTGCGTGTTCACCAACTTTATCCTGCCTCTGTACCTCTTAAATTTAAGGTGATAGGGTAGAGCAGGTGTTTAGTTTGGGGTTGAGCTTAAGGCCTATCAATACGAGAGGGTTATGGCCACTACAACACCTTATACTGACCGTCCAGGATGTATACTCGAATCTTCAATAGAGTTCAAATTTACTGTAAATTTTTAATGCATGTGAGTTAGAAGGAAAATTGTACCAACTAATATGTAAACTTTTGTCCTGCATATAGTCAAGGACTAAAGTAAAGTTCAAGTGGATATACTGTTATACTGAGAAGCAAGGTATACCTTAGAGTGTTTGTGTGTGTTTATTGTATATTGCCAGTATATTGGTGTATATTGGCAGCAGGTTTTCTTTTATATATTTCTCATTGAATATGACAGCGTATTCCGTATTTACTATTTTCTGATTTAGGGCTTCTATCCCTCTTACTAGAGCTCTTGCATCAGGGTTCAGCTGGGAGAGTTCACCAAAAGTCATGTTCGTTTTCAAGGTGAAGAAAAAAAATTTAATAGCTGAAGAATGTATTACACTTATTATACAATCGCACGACGTTTCGAACCTACATGGTTCATTCTCAAGTGATGTTACAGTACAGTACATTATATTTTATACTAATAGCGGGTCAGGTGAATACAAATGGATCGAACAATGGGATCGGGTGTAAACAAAGGGTATACATTGGGTAGACATGAAGGAGAAAAGAAGCTAAGGATCAGAAGGTTAAATAGGGTACATATAAAGATTAATCCAGCGTAGTGGACGCTGTTTGTCGAGCAGTGTCATCTATGTTGGCATCTTGGCGTTCTGGTCTTGTTCTTACTCTCATGGTGGGTAGAGTGAATAGTTCCGTTATTTGAGTATTTATGGTAGGATGTTCTACTTTTATATGGATAGCTTCAAGAATTTGGAATCTTATACTTCACCGAGTGTACTTCAGGTATACTCCAGGAGTATGTGACATACAAAAGTATATAATATAAAACAGTATATAAGCATACAACATACAACAGTATACAATATGCAACAGTATATGAGCATACAACATACAACAGTATACAATATACAACTCTATATGAGTACACGATGAATGAGTACCACTCCGTGAATCACTCGAAGAGTGCCTCCTGAAGGTTGTAAAATGTCCGTTGTCATAGAGAGTAATGTTCCATTTGAAAACACTCAGGCTTTGATGATATAATTCATGTATTATATCTGTGTGTGTGTGTGTGTGTGCGTGTGCGTGTGCGTGTGCGTGTGCGTGTGCGTGTGCGTGTGCGTGTGTGTGTGTGTGTGTGTGTGTGTGTGTGTGTGTGTTTGAAACAGCTATTAGTGTACATTTTAAAAAATCTGTTAGTGGACTACCTTTCATCTCTCCTCTATTGACTGGATGTGACCATTAAAGGCGGTAGGGAGTTGAAACAGCGGCAGATGTAATCTAACACCGGTTCCTACACAGGTGTACCTTGTGCAACAAGAATAATCCTGGCGCTGTCAACAGATCAGCTAAAATACCCCCTGGCGCTTAAATACGATAAAACTACAGTATTACTGAAATAATGTTATATATTCATCCCTCTCTCTCTCTCTCTCTCTCTCTCTCTCTCTCTCTCTCTCTCTCTCTCTCTCTCTCTCTCTCTCTCTCTCTCTCTCTCTCTCTTTCTCTCTCTCTCTCTCACGAAGAAAAGGAGCTGGGGATATGAGGACAAGGTACTAGAATAGTTCGAAGTGAAGGAAGGAGGAGGAGGTAGAGTACATAGAACGCCGACCTGCAAGAGGCGACATCATCGCTCTACCAACCAGGCCAGGTGACTAGACCTTTAACCTATGTTACAAGTTGCGTTACTGTCCAGTGCAAACGTTATAATAATAGTTTATTAATTCATTGTGTCAGGGACAGGCAGCCAGAGTGAAATCATACACCTTAGGCTTATATCGAGTCCCCCCCCCCCAACGTTGAATTACTGACCCCGCCCACAATGCAATCCCACAACAAGCTGACTAACTCCTGAGTACCTACTCACTGCTAGGTGAACAAGGAGCATTAGGCGAAAGAAAATTTGCCCAACCATTTCGTTTCCGACCGGGATTCGAGCCCAGAATTCTCGCTTTTACGTCGAGAAGGAACCCGACTTTAGCACCGAGCCCCTCACTACCGGGACCATACCAAGCCATGAAAGATGCAACTGAGTCACTCTGACAGTTCAAGTTATTTATCAAGCAAGTAACACAGTCGACTGCTGGTGAAATAGCAGGATCAGAGTGTACACACGCGCGATATATCCCACAGTGACACACAGGAACAGTTTGGGGGGTTGCTATATTGGCTTTTGATATTGACGGGCATCAGGGCATGACTGCAATTATGTGGCCAGGTTCACGGCGTACCTTAGTGGTAGAATTACATTGTGGTTAGCGTGTTATTGGAGACTGATTTTTACTGCGAAGTGACCTTTACATTCATGTTTGATTTGCATGGAGACCAAGTTGCTGGTGTTTTATTCAGATTGTATATCAAACATTCACTGGGTGTTCGTCGTCTCTTATTCACCACCTCCTAGAATGTTGCTCATTTCATACACGTTAGAATGTTGAAATTCTACATTTCTATGAGGCAGACTTTGAAATTCATCTGCCCATCTACTTGGATTGATCGGCTCAGCTACAACCTTGCTTCTTGCAGGTATGCGTTCGATTCCCTAGACTTCCGGTGGTTATTGAGCGTATCTACTACTAACTAATGTAAATTAACAACATTTTATAGCTGTTACATTAGAATGTAATAACATGATGTAGATATTACCCACAATAATTTAATTACCCACAAATTAAATTTTGTATTGGTAATTTATTTTAATTTTATTAAAAATATTTATTAAATAATATTTATTAAAAGTAATTTTAATAAAAAATTGGTAAATTACCCACAGTAGTTTACTAACGTAAACTCTTAGTTTACATATCCCTGATGAACAAATCCACAAGGGCCGCGACGAGGATTCGAACCTGCGTCCGAGAGCATCCCAGACGCTGTCATTATCGACCCAGCATCTGGAATGCTCTCGGACGTACGTTCAAATCCTCGTCACGGCCCTTGTGGATTTGTTCATTTGATGCATCACGCGATTTTGATTTCTGTTTGTAATCCTCTATGAAGTCCACTACTATATAAAGCAACAGGGTTGATATTGAGAACAAATTACGAGTTGGGATTTGAAATGTAAAAACATGTTTTGAGTGTTGAAAGATACCGATCTAGGGATTTTTAATGGAAGAAATATTATTGGCAATAATTAATGTAATTAAGATTTTAACGAAAAATCTGTAATTGTATAATTTTATACTGGAAATGCACTTTCCAATAACACTTTCAGTTAAATTTTGACATAATTACGCCAAATAAGAGACTTACGAAGCCTTTCATGTCATTCTTAGACTTTTTATTTGATAGATTTAAGCCAAACAAAACATCAAGTGGACTTCAAAGCTAGCACTGGATTATTTCCATGAAGTCTTAATATCCAGAGTGATCACTTAAAATCCTATGATACTTTCAAGGTTGTTCTTCCTTACTGAGATGCATACAAATGTGAAAGAAAATATTAATAACTCAGAAAAGTTTTAATTATTTACAATCTTTTAAGAATATATAACCTGCTTTATAACCTGATTATAACGCTCTACAACCTGCTTGTTAAAATTTTCATTAACTCAATGACTTGTCAACTCACAACACACACACACACACACACACACACCATTTTACCTACGTCACAAAACACTTATCACCTCCCACACAAGCAACACATGTAACAGGAAACCTGTTTTCCACTCACGCGTTTCAGTGCACAACAACCTCAGCTGTGCAACACAAAACAAAAGGTTCTCGTTCTGTGTAGCACAAAACGCCGCCTCTCACTCCCTACCTCAAAAATAAACTAGTACGTGAGAGTTGTTCAAAGTTGCTATCAGTTACACAATACTTTTTCCCTAACATAGAAATGTCTTCTGGCAACGATTCATATATATATATATATATATATATATATATATATATATATATATATATATATATATATATATATATATATATATATATATATATATGTCGTACCTAGTAGCCAGAACGCACTTTTCAGCCTACTATGCAAGGCCCGATTTGCCTAATAAGCCAGGTTTTCATGAATTAATTGTTTTTCGACTACCTAACCAACCTAACCTAACCTGACCTAACTTTTTCGGCTACCTAACCTAACCTATAAAGATAGGTTAGGTTAGGTAGGGTTGGTTAGGTTCGGTCATATATCTACGTTAATTTTATCTCCAATAACAAAAAATTGACCTCATACATAATGAAATGGGTAGCTTTATCATTTCATAAGAAAAAAATTAGAGAAAATATATTTCATGAAAACTTGGCTTATTAGGCAAATCGGGCCTTGCATAGTAGGCCGAGAAGTGCATTCTGGCTACTAGGTACGACATATATATATATATATATATATATATATATATATATATATATATATATATATATATATATATATATATATATATATAATATGTGTGATATTCGCTCATTAACCAACAATAAGACTACAGTGTTACACGTTCAGTAAAACGAAACATGTAAAAGATATCTACTGATCACTTCTGTAGCCGAAAACTACAGCACTGAGCATCTAAACAGCTAGCAATTCCATATACAGCCAAACAAGATCCTCAGGCATAATTGGGGTAAACATTTGACACATCCAGTCCTCACTGAGACCACAATAGATGGTGGTCTTCAAATAGAGGGCAAAAAAAATAGGAACAGATTAATGAAATTTAATATTGAATTTTAGATGACATGTATATTTGTGGCGTTGAAATCCATTTAGTTCAATGCAATTGTCTGCTTTTTCACAACTGCAGCTGTTAAATCCTCCATAAATTTTTGTGGTCAAGATTGCAATTGCAAGCAACGTGTACTAATAGTCTCGAACACCATGCAAGCACCAGTTGAAGCCCACACAGCTGGCACCTCAACCCCCGCAAGCACAACTATAGGTACGTACGATCATCCACACTTCCTACCAACTGTTGCTGACTTAAAATATGGTTGAACCCCAGCTCTAGAGCCCATATCTTCCTCCTCAACCCGTTAACAACGGATTAGTATTGTTTCTGTACCGTTTACCTGTTGCGAAGACAAGTAAAGTGTACCTGAGACCACAGATCTTCAACAGTATGGCATGCATCGGCATAGAATATTGCAGAGGCACGCCGAGCAACAGAGAGGATTTGGTGAGTTTTTCCAGCCAGTCAACCAACTGTGTGATGCTGAAGTAGAGTTGTACCAGCAGGTGGTACCTGAGGAAGTAGACGGCGTCTGTCAGGCAACACAGCAGGTACTGATGGCTGATGGAGTTCCACTCCGGCAGCGTCTTCCACGCCTCCAGCAGGCACCTGTGGAGTCTTCCCCACACCTGGGAAAGTACCTCCTTCCACAGCCTGGGAAGTACCTCCTTCCACAGCCTGGGAAGTGTCTCCTTCCACAGCCTGGGAAGTGTCTCCTTCCACAGCCTGGGAAGTGTCTCCTTCCACAGCCTGGGAAGTACCTCCTTCCACAGCCTGGGAAGTACCTCCTTCCACAGCCTGGGAAGTGCCTCCTTCCACAGCCTGGGAAGTGCCTCCTTCCACAGCCTGGGAAGTGCCTCCTTCCACAGCCTGGGAAGTGCCTCCTTCCACAGAGCGGGAAGTGTCTCCTTCCACAGCCTGGGAAGTACCTCCTTCCACAGCCTGGGAAGTGTCTCCTTCCACAGCCTGGGAAGTGTCTCCTTCCACAGCCTGGGAAGTACCTCATTCCACAGAGCGGGAAGAGACTCCCAGGACCTGAGTCCGTGCACCATGACCATCAGGAGACCAAGGGCGAGGACCTGCGGGAGGAGTGGAGGAGTCCAGCCCTGAACACCCCTTCCAGACACCTGGCTCCAGAAGTCACGTGTCTGCCAGCACCGCGTCCAGAGGCTCAACAGGTGTCCAAAGTAGGGCACGGTGCTCCCGTAGGAGGCCAGGACGGAGTAGATGAGGTGGCTCCAGACGAGTCTAGCTGCCATTGGCATCAGTTTCCATACACGCCCGGCCGCTATCTGCAGCAGGATCCAGAGACGCCCGGCTGCTATCTTCAGCATGATCCAGAGACGCCCGGCTGCCTTCTGCAGCAGGATCCAGAGACGCCCGGCTGCCATCTTCAGCAGGATCCAGAGGCGTATCAACACCTGTCTGAAGATGGCAGCGAGGAGGGCCATCAGCCTCCTGGCCTTTGACCGAGCGGGCAGGTGCAGCACCACCGCCAGCATTACCATGCTAAGTACACACTCACTTAATTCTATATTGGTCATTATCAATCAAGATCAATCAATATTATTCACTGTTTTATACAAATTAAATCTACATTAAAATTGAACAATGTGTGTTTGTGTGAATTAGGATTTTAACGTTCTATAGGCATTATGTAAAGTCATTACAGAACCATCCTGAGACCATCTTCTTACCGAGTAGATCATCTCATTGTGGTCCTGTAGAGTGGGCAAGTATTGTTCTACGATGTGCGTAAGTGCGGTCCGTTAGAGTGCGTAGTGGGGAGATATAGAGTGGTAGAATGCGGTCCTGTACAGTAGAGACGTTAATCCTGTAATGGGAAGATTTGGTCCTGCAGAGTATCGGAAATGTTTGGTCCTGTACAGTGAAAAAGCTTAGTTCTGTTGAGTGAGAGTGAGTGGTCCTGTAAAGTATCTGTCTTCCTGATTATTCCCGGTAGAGGCAGAAACAAATAGGCAGAGTTTGTTTCACCTGATGTCTCTGTTCACCTAACAGTAATTAGGTACCTGGACAGCGCTCGGGAGTCGTAGTCCTAAGGGCCCGTGGGGCTAATAGAGCGCTGGAAGACTTCACCATAACTACAGCTAGCGTGAGGGCTAGTGTTGCGCGGGACGACCTCGTCAGAGGGTTGTAAATACTAGCAGTTGTAGATAATAATAAGTGATATTTTTAAGTTCAATTTAAATTTTTACCATAAACATTATACTACATTTCCACCAAAGTTAGGGATATCTGGACTTGAGAAGGATCATAGAGTTTAAAAGAACCCGGTTTCGAAATGGTTCGTAACATTCACCTTACACGTGATCAATCATAGGACAATTCTTCACCTTACACGTGATCAATCACGGAACAATGCTTTATCTTGTATGTGATAAATCATAGTCACACTCACCTTCACGCTGTTAACCTAGCACTAACATTTATTATAGAGTAAATTAACTATGTAGAGCTCCCCCTCTCCTCCTTATAATCAGTCAACATCAATTAATAACCTACATATTAGATTCAGAGCATTCCGTTTAATTAGTTAATTAAATTTCCACACTGAGGTATTAATAGATAACATTGCCTCTCATATACACCATTCGTCCTGGACCATTGGCTGTCAGTCGTACACCGTTGCTGGTATGGAAAGTTATTAACAATTCCCCTCCACAGTGGAATTCGATTACATCACTGATCACTCGTGTAGAATAATTCGTCATGTACTTAGGTGGCCACCAGCAAGAGAATTAATGATACACTCTCAGCTCTCTAGACACTTCTTACAGTTATTAGTTGTTTTTTCTCTCCACGTCTCTGTTTATATATTTCTGCATCTTGCCAAAGGGTCTGAATGGTCTAATAACTGGGTATTCAGTGATGTAGTGTTGGAGATCATGCCGCAGTTCCTGCTAACAGAGTTTGCACCTTGAATGCTCAGGATTGGGAGATCCGTCACCTGTAGCCACCTGCCACAGGTAACAGTAGCCCAACCTGATCCTTGGTAACCACTGTGTCGATTTTTTTTTATTAATACATGAGGTACATCTGCATTTGTGCGGC
Source organism: Procambarus clarkii (assembly GCF_040958095.1). Lineage (NCBI taxonomy): Eukaryota > Metazoa > Arthropoda > Malacostraca > Decapoda > Cambaridae > Procambarus > Procambarus clarkii. The sequence continues at coordinate 2,384,641 of NC_091238.1, read as the reverse complement.
ACTGTGTCGAACAGCTGAAAACCCTTTTAAAACTCTCTTGAAAACTATAGCCCCATTTCAGACAAATTTAGTCACTGAAAATTGGAATGGGACTCAATACTCCTTAATTAAGGAGGGCAATGGGCATTGATCCCGACCATAGATATTTCTCACAATACAATAACAACTCACCATGCAAAGTTTAGTGAGGGTAGCCCATAACGTCTGCCCTTGAACCTTGGAAAAACAGATTCAATTTCATATAGATAGTAATTTTTCTTTTAAATAACAATTCATTATATTATGTAGTATGTGGAATATGTGATTGCAGTTTTGTGAAAATTGTAAGATAATCCAACTATTTTTTTTTTAGAAAACATTGGGCCAAGCCGGGCAACAATTCCCTGGACAATGCAACAAAAATTCCGACATATAAAGCCAATGTAAAACAACAAAACTAATTCCCACGTGATGTTTACACTGTTTGGTGTTTATAAAATAGATTTAATTTTAGTGAGAAAATTACACACACAAAAAACGGCCGTTTGTCCTAGTCCCATAAATCTAGTCCTCCGGTTCGTTTAACTATCTGATATTACGCTTAAAAGTTGAATAATGGTTGCAGGGGGGGTGGGGGTAGGGAGTCCCATGTGACGAATCTAGCTTGATAAACTACATATTTTATGGAAATACAGCTGCCAGCTTTAGCTGGTGTGAGGAGGACTGGTCGGGGAAGGGCAGGGGGATGTGAGGTATGAATGAGGGGGTGATGGGGGGTTGGTAGTGTGGTGGGTTGGTGGAGGGGGGTGGTTGTGAAGAGCGTGGTGGTGGTGGTGGTAGGGATGTGGTATGGGGGTGGCCTTGGGGCAGGGGATGATTTGGGATGGGGGAAGGACTGGAGATAGAGAAAGGGATGATAAATGAGAATATGGGTTCGGATGTGTTTGGGGAGGGGGGTTAGATAGTTAAAAGAGGAAATGGAAAAGGGGGCGAAAGGGAAGGGAACTATGAGGAGAAAGCGCCAAGCCATTGCAGCACTTGGAAGGGGTCAGGATAAAGATTTGGGATAGGACGGGGGAGGAAGGAATGGTGCCCAACCACTTGTACGGTCGGGGATTGAATGCCGACCGACATGAAGTGAGACCGTCGCTCAAATGGTTGGCCGACGGTCATATTAAAAATGGGGGCGGAGGAATAGGAGAATAATGGAGGGAGGGGTACAAATTTGGGGGAACGGTATATAGAGGGGGGGAGAAGTAGAACGGGGGGGGGAAACAAAAGTAGGGGAGGGGGGTGTACCCTGTGTCCCTCTCACACCCACACTTCTCTACTGCTCCCCCATACACATTTTGTGCCTCCACATGCATTTTTTCACCTATACTCTACCTACTCTGCTCTCCAACTCTGCTCTCCAACTCTGCTCTCCAACTCTGCTCTCCAACTCTGCTCTCCAACTCTGCTCTCCAACTCTACACAACCAATCTGCACGCCTCCCACTCATACATAAACTCTTCCTATCGCACCAACACAGACAACTCTCAAAAAATCCATTCTCACCCACAACAAAAATCCTTTATAACGCCTCATGGTTTGGTCTTTAGTATATTTTTGATCTATGTAGCTAGTTTGGTTCTGTTGCATAAAGGTAATGTTTGTGATATTTTGTTGCATAAATGTGATACTTTTTCTGGTTCTGTTGCATATATGTTACCATTTTCTGCTTATGTTGCATAAAGATATATTTAATTACTTGTTTCAAACCCTCAACCTTCAGTACTGCGGGAAATCCCCATATGAACTAAAAGATGATTCCATTAAACACGTGAAGAGTTACTCTGTATATTTATTCTATATTCCGTTAGGGGTAGCACTGTCGTTTGCTGGAAGCCCCCAACGAGGTGAGGTTTCAAGGGGGTAGCACTGTCGTCTGCTGGAAGCCCCCAACGAGGTGTGGTTTCAAGGGGGTAGCACTCTGGTCTGCTGGAAGCCCCCAACGAGGTGTGGTTTCAAGGGGGTAGCACTCTGGTCTGCTGGAAGCCCCCAACGAGGTGAGGTTTCAAGGGGGTAGCACTCTGGTCCGCTGGAAACCCCCAACGAGGTGAGGTTTCAAGGGGGTAGCACTCTGGTCTGCTGGAAGCCCCCAACGAGGTGAGGTTTCAAGGGGGTAGCATTCTGGTCTGCTGAAAGCCCCCAACGAGGTGAGGTTTCAAGGGGGTAGCACTCTGGTCTGCTGGAAGCCCCCAACGAGGTGTGGTTTCAAGGGGGTAGCACTCTGGTCTGCTGGAAGCCCCCAACGAGGTGTGGTTTCAAGGGGGTAGCACTCTGGTCTGCTGGAAGCCCCCAACGAGGTGAGGTTTCAAGGGGGTAGCACTCTGGTCTGCTGGAAGCCCCCAACGAGGTGAGGTTTCAAGGGGGTAGCACTCTGGTCTGCTGGAAGCCCCCAACGAGGTGAGGTTTCAAGGGGGTAGCACTCTGGTCTGCTGGAAGCCCCCGATTTGCCTTGAGGCTTACTATAGTTGCCTCCTACTTTGTGAGGATTTCGTGTTCAACAACCTGTCCTCCCTCTTAACGCACCTTAGCGCTGAGGATGCCGATTAAAACGCCGAAGAATTTTTAGTTCATTTAGCGCTTTGTACGGCCGTGTAAGGGCGAGTATTTCCTTACATTTCCAAGTTTCATTTGTCCTTCCAGCTTCCACCTATGCCCTTTTGTCCTGTTTGCTTATATGTTGAAAACGTCGTCTTTCTCTTCTTTCTTTATTACTCTCGGAACCTTGCATGTAACGATCATGTCTACTGTCACTTGTCTCTTATGGGATTATGAGACTGAAGTCAATGACGTTTAACACTCTCAATTTAGTCAATAGTTTTGACTGCACCTGTTCACATTTTCATGTTTAGTTGCGTGTTTGTCTAGTGTGTTTGACTCCTTCTGAAGATGTATTAATGTACGAAAGTACTTAAGGAAATTCCTGTTTCAATTTACCTCCGTGGTCTGACATATATATATATATATATATATATATATATATATATATATATATATATATATATATATATATATATATATATATATAATATGTATGTCGTACCTAGTAGCCAGAACGTACTTCTCAGCCTACTATGCATGGCCCGATTTGCCTAATAAGCCAAGTTTTCATGAATTAATGTTTTTTCAACTACCTAACCTAACCTAACTTTTTCTGCTACCTAACCTAACCTAACCTATAAAGATAGGTTAGGTTAGGTTAGGTAGGGTTGGTTAGGTTCAGTCATATATCTACGTTAATTTTGTCTCCAATAAAATTGTTTTTATCTAATACATAATGAAATGGGTAGCTTTATCATTTCATAAGAAAAAAATTTGAGAAAATATTTTAATTCAGGAAAACTTGGCTTATTAGGCAAATCGGGCCTTGCATAGTAGGCTGAGAAGTGTGTTCTGGCTACTAGGTACGACATATATAAATATATATATATATATATATATATATATATATATATATATATATATATATATATATATATATATATATATATATATATAATATATATACACCGTCCTACAGCTGCCCTGTGTAACATCTTTACTGATACTTTGTTTTTTTCAATTTATTTCATCAACGTGATAGGCGCTGCTCTACTGAGGCGATCCCTAGTTGTCTATTAAAGTGGCGATATTTGTCTATTGAGGCTTACTATAGTTGCTTACTGAAGCTCACTATTGATGTCTATGGAAACTTGCTATCGTTTTTCATAAACCCTAGAATTACTTGTCTATTGAAATTGTCTGTCAAGATTGACTATAGATGTTCATTGAGACTGGCTATTGATATTTACTAAAGCTGGATTTACCTGTCTATTGAGACGGTCTATTGTTGTTTATTATAGTGATGTAATGTGGTTTTCAGTAGTTTTTATTGGTTACCTTTATCCGAATTCCAAGGCTAGAAATATCTTCTTTTTCTTGTTTGTGACGCATTATTTTTAGGTAAAATAAATGCTTCTCTAAACATTTACAATTTTCTAACTGTAAAATTTTACAGTAATTTTTTTTTACAATACTTTGTCAGAAAAACAATATATCTTAAAAATAATAATGTAATTCTCCCAGCAATATTTAAATATTCTCAATCATTTAGAAATAAAATGCTCATTTGTTCTAGATTTGAGGGAACTTCCTGGAGAACGGAAAATTAAGTCACAAACATTATTTTTTTTAAACTGAAGTAAATTGCTATTCAAGATTTCTTATTCAAAAGTGGTCGATGTAACCAACTTTCCCCTTCATTGAGCTAAGAACGTCCTGTCATCAGAAGATCCTTGGGAGGGAGGGAGGGAGGGAGGAAAGCACCTTTGTGAAAGAAGATCATAATTATTTTTGTTTTTCAAAGCCGAGAAGCCGGCACAAAAGAAATTGTTCTTTTCACAGAGTTTTCAACGATATGATACAACAGTCCACTTTGACTTTATAATTTAATTTCTCACACATCCCAAATACAGCGTCTCTAAAATTATCAAGTGTTATGTAACACGGCAAGGAACACTGTCTGGCATCTTAGTAGTGGTTCTTTGTGTTAGTATAATACACCTAAATTGTGAACATTGTTGCAACGTCTATGCACTATCAGGTATCAGAGATCAGGTTCCCTGTGTTACTTAGATACGTGACACAGGGAACATGTTCCTGCTACGGTAATGCCAGACATCGGATTTGAGGTTCCTTGTGTTACGTAGGTAGTATAATACACATTAGAATATGATTCGTACCAATAAGGAGCGTTAATTAAAGGTAGATAATGCAGGAAGAGTACAACAGTCAGACTATATGACAAGGAAAAATACTCATATTTGGCTCCTGATTGACCACAGTGGGGACAATGGTCATTCATTCACTAGTGCAGCTAACTAGTGAGACTTCTCCACTAGTATTCCAGACTAATGTTGATGAAAGTTAATGATGCTCCACTAATGATCTTGACTGACCTTCCTGTAAAAATGCTCCACTAGGACACCAGATTATTGATGCACTCTCCTCCTTCACTAATGCCCCAAGAGTGCTCCATATAGGTCATTTTCGCATCTGCCGTATATAAACAATGCCAGGAAGTGTCTTATCACTAACGGAACATTTAAAGTTCATTCTCTTCAAAATGACCTGAACACACCTGAAAAAAGTATCAAAATGTTTCACACTCAAACTCTAAAGGTAAATATAGATGATTCTCGAGCTTTATAATATATGCGTAAATAGTATTTCAGAAAATTTGAATCGTCAAAAAAATACTACTGGAGAATAGATTTGTTACTTTTCATTACTCTCCACCCCATCAGCTCGATATGAACCTAGATTTATACAACAACTTCATGTGCCCATTTAAGGTTTAGGATTCATGCAAATCTGAAATACCATTCAGGCTCTGGAGCGATATTTTGATTTAATCTTTGGGATAGTTAAAATATCTACGGGCTGCCACTAGCAACAACCTTACTGAACAAGCTACTTCCAGGGAAATCAGGTCTCCAACTGACCTGTAGGACTAAAAGTACTCTAAAAACCGGTTCCAGATGAGTCCATTTTTCACGAATTGACACCTTAAAAATGCCTTTGATTTGTCAAACAAGCAACGCCAGTATTTCAGTGCATTAATTTTCAGTAATTTATCAAATTTTGACAGTGCTCGATTCCGTTAAAAATATCATGTATTGGGAGAGAGGACAGGGTGATAAACACTGGCTCAAGATATTGCGCGTTGCCCAATAATGAGATTTCTTGTTTCGTTTGCCATGCTTTATATTTTCTTATGTGTGGCATAGTTTTCGAAGGTGACTTTTATGAAGAATTTCCATTGCCGATATATCGCTGCAACCTAATATGCTAAGCTTACAAAGAAATGTCTTTTAAAATTGGTGAACCGTGCTAAATATGGCTGAAATTTGTGTTAGTATATTGAATTATGTTTGATTAACTGCAATCAGTTACGGTACTTACCTTACAAGTTAATTGACTGTAATAGAAAAAATACCCATAAGTCGTGGAAATTCTTTCTGATAATAATAATAAAAAAAAATATATATATATATATATATATATATATATATATATATATATATATATATATATATATATATATATATATATATATATATACATATATATATGTATATAAATATATATATATAAACACATTTAGGTACATCTGCATTTGTGCAGCTACCCTAGACTATATGAAGGGGAGTACAATGTGTCAAAAAACTAGCTAGGTGATACTAAAAATCCCCATCACACAAGATGGATCGTTAGTTATACAAAGGCATGTGATTCGTAGTCTTCACTGGCAAACTCTGGGTGCATTATGAGGACAGCATCATGAACACACGAGTGAACAAGGCAGCAGTGATACTAAAAGTCTCTTTCTCCCAGGATAATTAGTCATACAGGGTCATACATTCAGTAGCGCGCCCTGCCAAATTTTAGGTGCAGCGTGAGAGAAAACGGTGAATAAGTCTACGGAGGCCGGCTGCCACATTTCACTATCTAATCAGCTTGTGCTGACAAATATTTGAACGACTTCGGAGATAAACTTTTTAGGTACCTGTAGTTACATCATCAGGGGGTAATTGCCAATTGCTAAAGTTCAATTGAATGTATTTCGAATAAAAAATCCTGCGAGCATTGGCAGTAGAACCGAACCCATGTTCTTGGTCACCCATGGCACAGGTTGAAATTCCAACCTGACCTCCTAATAGCACGTCGCCTTTTAACGTATACTTTACCAAAAGTAAAAACAAAAATTGTAGTTCTTCAAATTTATAGAGGCTCGCGAAATTGATTTAATGTCCCGTTTTCTGTTAGTTCCCCTACCTCTGTTAGGGTAGTAGGGTAGGATAGGGCACTTTAGTACAACAGTTTCTTGAGTTAGGAAACGCTCGAGAGATCGGGCTGTAAATTCTCCGTCCTACTCCAAAGATTTTCTCAATGATCTATCATGCTATTGTGATTTCATTGTCTATTTGGGGTTGTGCTTGATAGAACCGGTGTTGTAACCAATAGATCGCGAAGGTGAATGAGATTTAAACAAAGTATCTTTCATCAAAGTATGTTTAGAGCGAAAGCTTCAGTCATTGACTTTATCTTAAGGTTAATTTATCAATAGATAAACTTCCATTTCATTATATCATTTGGATCTTATTTCCTAATCATCTGTTTCAATCTGCATATTTTTTTGTATTATAGGTATGACACACATATACAAATAATAAAAACCATACTAGATAAACAGAATAGAACATATTGAGCACAAATTTAAATATATATATATATATATATATATATATATATATATATATATATATATATATATATATATATATATATATATATATATATATATATATATATAAAATATGTGGAGGCCACTGCAGACCGACAACCAGAGCGCAACTCTATAGTCTCCTAAGACTGATGGATGCCTACTACTAGTATATGTCAAGCTTGAATGGTCCCCAAGCCAACATGCATCTAAAATATGATACATGTTGATGAAATATCTGATCACGAACGCATTAGGAGTTCGCTGTTCATATTTTCCTGTAACTCACTGCTGCCGCAGGAGTGTTTAGTCACGTCTTCGTAAGATACACGAACAGTAAGTGTGAATTATGACCTAAATTTACCGATAGCTATATACCACCTCCCTTTGTATATGCATTGAGAATATACTTTTGTTCCGAGTTGCGTTTAGCACCAAAGAAAACTTGCTGGATGGCCAATAAACTATTTTCAGAGCCTAATTAATCCTACGGTAGTTGAGGGGGTTTTAAATCAGACATTAATCCTGGGTGAGACAGGCTGGGACAGAAAATAATGTTTATTCGACAAGCTTTAATTACTGAGGAAATAAAGATGTCAAATAATTATGGACTGTTAAAGATTACGATAAATATTCAGAATTGTTGAGCCTTGCACAGGGGCATCAGGCAGTGTCAGTGGGGAAATTAATATGGATTTGAAATAACGAGTTTTCGATACCATGATTGCTGAAATCTGGATGATATCCTCTGGGAGAGGTTAAACTAACCCTGTATGCAGTTTCAGATTGACAAGCAATACCTTTCCAAAATAACAGTCAATACTTTGGGTGTTTCATTTTGTGTTCCAAGGTCACCTTGCTGGAATTTCGCCAATTTTGACTTGAAAATATATTTGTAATTACAATTTCTTGTGATTATTTCATGATTATTTTACCTGACTGACACTTCTCTCTTGATTAAACGTTTCACTTTGACATATTAAACTAGCTTTACGCCGTTTGGTGAACGAAATAATTGGCGAAGAATTGGTATATTGTTCATCTGGGTTTAATTTAAACGTAAATCTTTATTATTTGTATATAAAATTTTGAAATTAAACAATCCATAGTTTTAATCTAATTTTAAGGTTAATAGTGTGTTTAGATAACGTATATATACATACAGGCCATTCATTAATCTATACGAATACAATTTTAATTGATCGTTGTGTGCCCCTTGCTTTCTGTTGATACATTATACTTTATTAATAATACTTATGTAACAATTATTGTTAAAAGTATTTAGTCACGTTTATTGAAAAATTCCACTATATTTCTCTTTTCTCTTTTGAAGTTCGGAGGCAAAGAAGCACTGAAAAGAAAAAGAGGCAGAGAGGGGTTGATAGAAAAGACATTTGCAGAAAATACTATACAGAACAGGAGTTGACCAGCAGAGGAGTGTTCGGAGGCAGGGAAAGGATGAGTGCTTGAAAGTCCGTAAAGTTTTGAGAGGATCAAAAGTTAGAGATGGTTTCTTTGGTAAGGCGGTTTGGATGTAGATTCGAATGTGAGTGTATGTGTGTGTATTATATATATAATATATATATATATATATATATATATATATATATATATATATATATATATATATATATATATATATATATATATATATTGTAAAACATTATAATATAATGTTTTACAATTCTGATATAGCTTGACACTAAGAAACGCGTTGCGTAGACCTGTCAATTTTTTCAACATCAATATAGAAGTGCCAACAATTTAGTCATAGCAGACGAATATATATGCGAAGGTGACGTGAAGTGTTCCATGGACTTCAAAGCCCACTGCAACTTTCATCTTCTATTTTCCAGTGACTCCTGAAAAAGTATGTTCTGTGTTTGTGTTAAAGCTAGTAGAATGTGACCGAGTGTCAGCGGGCTGTTGACTGGTGACTGAAGTTGCTTGATGTGCAGTGCTTCGCCAATCTTCTGTTGTCGTTGTAACTTGATTGTTCGGGAGTTGTTTGTCAGGATATCTTTGGCGATGGTTTGGCTGTGTGTAGAGATTCAGTGTTGATTGTTGGGTCCTCGCAGTTTGTACAATTCCAGGAGCCTTGATAGAGATGTTGTTATCTTGCCTGTTTACTGATATCGTTGGGGTTGACCGTCCGCAGGTGAGCATGAGAAGGTATAGACGACATTCGTCTCATTCAAGGTTTTTTGCTTGGTGTCGGGAGAGGTGTTCATGAGCAAGTTGGCGGACATCTTGCCCTTAAAGTATATTATTGTCAATCTTGTGGTTGGTGGCAGTAGAGGGTCTCGTTGTTATCAATAATATCTTTCGGAACTCTTTCTGACTCAGCCGGGAGTTAAATCCGGGCCCTCTTGACTACGACTCATAAGTGCTTCCCGCTCGGACCTTTGTGTGTGTGTGCGCGCGCGTGCGTGCCTGAGAGCGTGAGCATAATTGTGTCTGCGTTTTGATGGTAGCGGAATAGCAGCCAAGTCTTTCCATTTATCACTCTAATATTCGTATAATATCTGTCGATCTGTCACTCGTAAACACTATTACAAAATCCTAGTAAAAATTTGAACTGCCTATTTTTATTTTTATTTTTAAAATCACTACAGTCTCGCCACTAATATCAGTGCTCGGAAATATCTTACCCTGCGAAAGATTTATGCTGCACAGAGGATTATTTTCTTAAGATGAAGGAATAAAAGCAATAATCATCCATTTTCTTTACAACTTACGGCTTGTTTGTGTCCAGGATGAACATTGAATTTTATACAAAGATGGAAAGTGCCTCAACTCAAGTCTTCTAACTGATCTAGGCATTTCAGATTCCCGTGTGTATCTAAGACGAGCGTAATAGTCTTAGAAGCGACCTCATTGTTCAGTACAGGAATTCGGTCCTACATGGACTGATTTTCTAATTATACTATACAGGAATTAAGTCGGCCCTTGCACAACTAGTTCTAAAAGTAATAATATTACCTATCGTAGTGGGTAAAGCAGATGTCGATCTGATTATTGTTGCAGAAATCAGGAGTCAACTCTATTGCAGAAACGAAGTCAACCACATCACTGTTGTAAAAAAAAAGAATCAATTTCATCACTAATGCAAAACTCAAAATCGTCGAATCAGTTCTCCAGAAACGTAACATTGACCTACAAATGTGCAAAGGACAGCACGAAGTCACGTGCCCTTCTGGCTTGGAGGCAACATACATCGGACTAAAAACATAAAAATCGTGCGCCATTTTCTGTGTACATTTTCACTCTGAAAATTTGTTTTCCTTTTCTGTCAGTTTCCTACCACAACATTATATTTCTTGCGACCTTGTTTCTTACCTGTTTAGTTATAACTGTTTGTGGTTCATCAGTTCTGTTCTTTCTTGGAAGGACCGGACAATGTGTACTCCATGTTTTATATTTTATTACGGTAGAAACAACAATATGAGTCTATGTGTGTGTGTGTGTTTGTACTCACCTAGTTGTACTCACCTAGTTGTGTTTGCGGGGGTTGAGCTCTGGCTCTTTGGTCCCGCCTCTCAACCGTCAATCAACAGGTGTACAGATTCCTGAGCCTATCGGGCTCTGTCATATCTACACTTGAAACTGTGTATGGAGTGAGCCTCCACCACATCACCCCCTAATGCATTCCATTTATGTGTGTGTGTGTGTGTGCTCACCTAGTTGTACTCAAGTAGTTGTGCTTGCGGGGGTTGACCTCTGGCTCTTTGGTCCCGCCTCTAAACTGTCAAACAACTGGTGTACAGATTCCTGAGCCTACTGGGCTCTATCATATCTACACTTGAAACCGTGTATGGAGTCAACCTCCACCACATCACTGCCTAATGCATTTCACCTGTTAACTACTCAGACACTGAAAATGTTTTTTCTAACGTCCCTGTGGCTCATTTGGGTACTCAGTTTCCACCGGTGTTCCCTTGTTCGCGTACCACCTTTGTTAAACAGTTTATCTTTCAGTGATGAAAATAGAAACAAGAGAAGATGGTTACAAAAATAAAGATAGGATGTACAGTGAATGATTTAAATTTCCATTTATATGTGGCAGGACATTTCCAGATATAAATGGAAGTACCTGTCTGTTCCAAGCTTGAGGCCAGACTGGGAGAAGGGGAGGGAGAGAAAGGTGCCAAGAAAGATGAAAAAGAAGGGGGAGGGTAAAGGATAGAGGAGGTGGTACTGAGGGGGGTGGAAGGCGAGGATAAGTGGGGGGGTGAGAAGAAAGGTAGAGGAGGATAGGCGGAAACGGTGGAAAGAAGCCTTGCGATGGGGAGGGGGAATGAGATTCGAAAAATGGGGGAATATGGAGAGAGGGATAAGAGAAAAGGGGGGTTAATGGGGCGTAAGAGAGATAGGCAATCCCGAGCACCGCCTCAAAACTTCCCCCCCCCCCCAAACCCCCCAAACCCCACCCCCTCTCCCCTAGTTTAATATAGCTAACCATGAAACATACGTAAAGCCAAATCCTGGAAAAATGAATTTAGATTAATGGACACTGTGACCAGTGGGTGAAAAATGCATGTATGGAGGCCCCTAAATGAGAACCCAAGTTACTCTAATGTTTACATATGGTTGAACAGCTTGGCGAACTATGGCAAGACACGAAGTGATGAATAACTTGGTAGCCATTGTTTAAACATAGTTAGGGCAGCATGACGGATTATGATGAGTTGAGTGTGACGATATGAATATCCTCCCATAATGATGAATTTTATTGCGGTGGAATATCTGATGGGAAACTGGTCTAGATGTTGTATAATGAATGATATGTATACGCTGATACATAGAGCAATAATGACCCCTGTGGAACACTAATGACAGGAAACTATGATCATTGTAAATGAAGATGCTGTACTGTATCAATATTAACAATTTACACCCTGAGTATTGAGAGGTGTAATGTTCAGGGCGTAACCATTGTAAATTATGCTTACAGATATTGCATACATAAACACCTTCCATTGCATATTTCTTCATCAAACTATTGCATGTTATTCAGTTCATGTGGTCGTACAAATCATTGACTAAGGGAACCTACAGTGCGACACAGAAATCTTTTCGCTGAATACATATAAATATAGATAAATATATACAATAGTAATAAATCAATAATATATAGATAGATAGATAATGTGTGTTTGTGTTTACAAGTTTTGTGAACGATTCTAACACAAGAATTGAAAGTGCAGGATGCAAGAGTTGCAGACAAAGAAGTTCAAGATGCAAGAGTAGCGGGTGGAGAAACAGCAGCATTGAAATTGAAACTGAAATAAGTTTATTGAGGCATAAATACACACAAAAGGATGAGGTAACCCAAGCTATTATCAGCCAGTTCAGTACAACGTGTTCCTATATATTTGTAAACCCCACCTCACAAACAATCAACATATTACGGTACATTTGGAGTGATAAACATATACCTTCCTTAACTGTAGCATGTTAGGAAGAACATGCAGCGGCTTAGTGGGAGGGAGAGACGGAGAGAGGGAAGAGGGGCGCGGAGCGGAAGATAAAGAAGGAGCTTGTACGTGGAAGGCGGTAATGAGAAGGTGATGAGGCGGCCATGTAGCGTGGGTGAAGGAGGGGAGAGAAGGTCGTGAGTTAACAGAGAGGGAGATGGAGAGAGACCAAGTCGTTCTGGAAATGGAACAAGGAGAAACGGGAAGGAGGGATTGAGGTGGCAAGGAGTGAGAGACTTAATGAAACAATAATGAAACACACAGGATGAGAAAGGTAGAAGAACTGTGTCAACAGAGTGAATAATGAAGCAAGAGGAGGCGAGGACTTGCTCAGGACGTGCTCAGGACGTGCTCAGGACGTGCTCAGAACGAGGTACAAGCCAGGAATCGGTTCACAGCCCAGAGAGCACAACACACACACTGAATGACAGCTCTACGCAGCAAACTTCTCGTCTAGTTAACACCTGCTACATCCACTGACAGATGTTTGGCCCATCGTTACGTGCAAGAACCACTATCCACTCTATTATAATTATATCAGCAAGCGGTGAAAAGAGAGAGGTGACATTACATATATATATATATATATATATATATATATATATATCCCATTACTGGCGTGGATGAAACCACAGAGAAGGAGATCCCTGGGGAAGTAAGGGAGGGCGGGCCACCAGAATAATGGGTGGGTGGGCCACCGGAATAATGGAGGAGTCCCCCTGCCCCTTTCCCTGGTGCAGGTAATGGGGATGCCCGTCATTACACCGCCGCCCGCCCACCTCAACGGCTCCACTATTCACACACACTCATTACGGTAGACTCGTCTCGCATTGCCGGGGCGGTGTGGCTCCCCCGTCAGCACTACTTCACGGTGTGCTGACGGGGGAGGCTGACGGGAGACGGGGGAGGTGAGCAAGGGCGGCAGCTGCCCTTGCTCACTGCTGCACCACCACACACTCTCAGCACTCTGGGTGACGACGCTGAGGCTGTCAGCACTTTGGGTGACGACGCTGAGTCTGTCAGCACTTTGGGTGACGACGCTGAGTCTGTCAGCACTCTGGGTGACGACGCTGAGGCTGTCAGCACTCTGGGTGACGACGCTGAGGCTGTCAGCACTCTGGGTGACGACGCTGATACTCACGAGTATCAGCGTGAGTACCAACTGGTACTCACAATCGAGATTTACTATTCAGTGATGTCCTCTGTCTTATGCTGTCGTTAGTAAGGTGATAGAGCCCAGTCGACTCTGTCATCCAGGTACACCAGCTGATTGACAATTGATATCCGGGACCAAAGAGCCGAAGCTCAAGCCTTGTGGGTTTCAAGCACAAGTACAATTTCGTGAACACACGAAAGTGGAATGTGGAATACCTAGGAATGAAAGTGGATTACCTGGACACGAGTTCAATCCCACTCATTGCACCGATGGAATGCATTAGGCAGTGATGTGGTGGAGGCTGACTCCATACACAGTTTCAAGTGTAGATATGATAGAGCCCAATAGGCTCAGGAATCTGTACACCTGTTGATTGACGGTTGAGAGGCAGTTGTCCACCCTCTCTTGCCTAATGTTTGTTGCCTGGTCGTAGAATTCAATCCTGTGAGGCAGGACTTGCCATCCCTGAACCCATGTTGATGCTGTGTTACAAAGTTCTTTCGCTCCAGATGTTCCACTAGCTTTTATCGCACAATCCTCTCCATCAGCTTGCATGGTATGCAGGTTAGGAACACTGGCCTGTAGTTCAGTGGCTCCCGTCTATCCCCTTTCTTGTATTTCAGGATTACATTAGTAGTCTTCCAAATTTTTGGCAATTCCCCTGTTACCAGTGATTTGTTATACACTATGGAGAGTGGCAGGCACAGTTCTTCTGCTCCTTCCTTTAGTATCCCATGGGAGATTCTATCCGGGCCTATAGCCTTTGTCACATCCAACTCTAGCAAGAGCTTCCTTACATCCCCACTGCTAATCTCAAACTCTTCCTGTGGTTCCTGATTAACTATTCCATTTCTTATCTCTGGAACTTCCCCTTGATCTAATGTGAAGACATCCTGGAATTTCTAAGTTTCGAAACCGAAACTTATTTTCGGTTTCGTTCGAAACCTACAACCAGTCCGAGGTTCGATTCCCGGCGCCAGCGGGGAATCGAACCGGGGAGTTTCTTTCACCCTGATGCCCCAGTTACGTAGCAGTAAATAGGTACCTGGGAGTTAGACAGACGTTACGGTCTGCTTCCTGGGTATATATATGTGTGTGTGTGTGTGTGTGTGTGTGTGTGTGTGTGTGTGTGTGTGTGTGTGTGTGTGTGTGTGTGTGTGTGTGTGTGTGTGAGGAAAAAAAGTTAGTATTTAGTAACATTTAATTGACAGTTGAGAGGCGGGACCAAAGAGCAGAGCTCAACCGAGGCAAGCACAACTAGATGAGTACACGAGAGGTCCAGAGGTCATCAGACAAGAGCTTCAGGACCCTCCCTCGCACTCCACTTTACCAGGAGACAGGCAGGGAGGGAATGGACACGGGCGAGACACGTGTCGGTCATCATGGAGGACACGGAAGCGTCCAGTAGACACGGGCTGGGATATAATGGACATGGCAGCGCTGGACAGTGCCATTTAGAGAGTGGCGTGGCACTCCCCCACATTAACACCACCAGAAACACAAAATTTTCTTCAAATACAAACAAAAGTTTTTGAAAATAAAAAAAACTGACATGTGGAAAGGTCTGCTGTCTAAAATTCTATTGTTGAAGTTTGTGCATAAAATATAATACTTCTACATTTATTCTAGAGTTATATTTCCGAGACAGGTAATATGCAGCATTGTTAAAGTTCGGCAGAAAATTAGTTTTTCTTCAATGGATGAAATAAATCTTACAGACTACAACTATGCTTATAAATGTGAATTATTATGCTGAGTAGAGAGTGCTGCAACACCTTGCAGCACCATCGTTCATCGACAGAGACAGACAGATAGACAGACAGACAGACAGACAGACAAGATAAAAGAAAAGCTCTCTAATAAAGGTTGGATCAGCTCTGTCTCCTCATAATTAATTACCTTACCTATTCACAAAGGAGAATAATAAAAAAAGCTTTGCAGGTGAGTTCTTAAAGTTGATCAGGGATTACACATCGCACAGGGATGGAAATAATTGTAATTGGAGCGTCTCCAGGTGAAGACCTACCTGCGAAGCACTTACGCTAGTATTTACGAACGTGTACATCGTTCCTCAATCTTTGACGGCTCTGGTTACATCAATTAATCAGTTTACAATGATTTACAAGGATCCGTTATTGTTATAAACAGCCACCACCACCACCACCGGATGGAAGCCGGTTGGCCGAGCGGACAACACACTGGACTTGTGATCCTGTGGTCCCGGGTTCGATCCCGGGCGCCGACGAGAAACAATGGGCAGAGTTTCTTTCATCCTATGCCCCTGTTACCTAGCAGTAAAATAGGTACCTGGGTGTTAGTCAGCTGTCACGGGCTGCTTCCTGGGGGTGGAGGCCTGCTCTAGGACCGGGCCGTGGGGACACTAAAGCCCCGAAATCATCTCAAGATAATCTCAAGATAACCACCACCACCACCAACACTCCACGGCTTCCATCACAGTCACTAAACAACCACTACCACAATCCCCCCACCACTCCATCGCTACTTCTATAACCCTCATCAACCATAATCACCATCAGTCCACAACCTCTATCACTACATCACGCCCAATCAACCCCATTTCCACCACCATCTCTCAACTGCCACCATCACCACCCCCACCCCCCACACAATCAAATGCAATCACCACGCTATCACCACCATTACCAGCCCTCCATAACCACCACCACCACCAGCTACTAACAAAGCTACTAGCGACGGTGGGAGGTAAATGGCCCACAAGGGCGCGGACATCTTCCCCTACGCGCTTAAATTACCTGGAACGGAAGTTGAGTCGACGGGAATACTCCGGCCGACTCCGGTGTTTTATTAAGCTCTTATTAAGCGTCCTCAGCTCTTATTAAGCGTCCTCAGCTCTTATAATACGTCCTCAGCTCTTATAAGACGTCCTAAGGTCTTATAAGACGTCCTCAGCTTTCCCTTCCCTCATACGGGAGGCATTATAAGGTGTACCAACGTCTGGGCTCTGAAATCCACCTTGTAGATTAGACGGGTGTAGCGACGATTTTGTACCTTACAGGACCGGTGTTCGATCCCCTTTCCCCCCACGATGGTCCAAGTGGTTCGGGCTCAGTTCCATCGTACCTTTCTCGTATGCCAGCTTCTTGTCGTCACATTTCATCTCGGTTTAATTTAGTCATGTTCACTTAGTAAATAATTATCGTGACTAGATTATCATATTTTTGCTGATACTTCCCACGCTAAGGGAGCCGGTGGCTGAGCGGACAGAACACTGGACGCGTGATCCTGTGGTCCCGGGTTCGATCCCGGGTGCCGGCGAGAAACAATGGGCAGAGTTTCTTTCAATCTGATGCCTTTGTTACCTAGAAGTAAATAGGTAACTAGGAGTTAGTCACCTATCATGGGCTGCTTCCTGGGGGTGGAGGCCTGGTCGAGGACCTAGCCGCGGGGACACTAAGCCCCGAAATCATCTCAAGATAATCTCAAGATAATCTTACTTTGTGTCGGGACTAATACGGTGCTGTCGGGCAAGTGTTATCACGAACGATCAACTATTTGATTGGGTGTTCCGATTATTAGTGGTTCATTTATTTATGTGAATCTTGTTATTAACCTCGTGTGGTTTGTCATCCGTGTGGAGGGATGTCCCTGCTATCTTCCTCCATCTGGGCTTGGGCCTGTGTGCTTGCTGTGGTGTTCAGTTTCCT
The DNA here is from genome assembly GCF_040958095.1 of Procambarus clarkii. Lineage (NCBI taxonomy): Eukaryota > Metazoa > Arthropoda > Malacostraca > Decapoda > Cambaridae > Procambarus > Procambarus clarkii. Next base: position 2,367,031 of record NC_091238.1, on the reverse strand, counting down.
GGCGAGACTCCTCGTTCCGGTGATATCACTTGAAAACCAATTGTCTCGCTCGACGTATCTTGCATGTTGTTCGTGTCATTTCTTCTTTTAAATCATCTTTTATCCAGGTTTGTCAGGTGTATATTTCCTAGCCTATCTCCATAGTATTGATCTTTTGTTGTTCAGGAACTGTCAGCAAATATATGAATTTTTGGTCTTTTTCTGTTTGCTAATAAGGTCTGAGCATTATTCCGTGAGTACATAATGAAGAATAAGAATTACTTATTTAGTGTACATCCTTATCCTGACCCCTTCCAAGTGCTATACAGCCATCATGGCTAGGCGCTTTCCCCTCATAGTTCTCACCTTTATTTGGTGTACAATATCCTGACGGTTTCCTGGTCGAGGTTTCTGAAACACATCCTCACGCCCCCTTGCGTGTGTTGCTGTCGTTAGCCTAGTAATGTGTGTTGCAGGTGATGAGCTCCCAACCCATCAGTTAGTCAAACTAGAGACTGGAGCCTAAGGTAAGCAGGTAAGGTCTCACGGTCTTATGGTAAGGCACGTGGTCTCACTTACCATAACATCGCTTTGGCTTGGGTGGAAATCATATCACTAATTGTTCAACCAATCTCGCAGCTGTAATTGTTTAAATTCCTAATGAAGTTTTTGATTTACTCATGGTACTTCCCCCTTACCCAAGGTACTTCCCTTACCCATGGTACTTCCCCCTTACCCATGGTACTTCCCCTTACCCATGGTACTTCCCCTTACCCATGGTACTTCAACATGATAACATACGGTATTTCTTCCAGATACCGCATGGTTACGTAAGTTAAGGTAATAATCAGGAGACAGCACTAAGCAATTGCGACTACATAGCAATTTAAAAGCATCTGAGTATAAGAATGCAATATAGAACCGAGAAAAAAGGAATGGTGCCCAACCAATTGGACGGTCGGGGGATTGAACGCCGACCTGCATGCAGCGAGACCGTCGCTCTACCGTCCAGCCCAAGTGGTTGGGTTTACTATACCACATAATACCTCCCATAATGTAATCACAGCAACAGATGCTGACACAAGATCACATACAGCAACAGGTGCTGACACAAGATCACATACAACAACAGATGCTGACACAAGATCACATACAGCAACAGGTGCTGAGACAAGATCACATACAGCAACAGTAGTAAGTACCTATCTTCCATATTTATATTTTCCCGGGAGGATTAAATCCGTAATATCTTCGTCACTTTCGTATCGCCTTTGCACCGCTTTTCTTGTTAGCCGGATTATCCTCAAAGCCTTCATGTAGAGGCTTGCGAGTCTTTGATCAGGAGCCTCATTCGTGGCTCACAAGACCTCTTGAAAGATCTTTATGTGACCTTCACCACATCTCTTATTCACCTTACGTGAAGGAAGAGCGGAAACAGAGAAATGGATAAATATATACAGAGGAAGAGAGAGAGAGAGAGAGAGAGAGAGATTGATTGATTGATTGATTGCGGTTCGCTGCTTCAGTGAGAGAATGTGAGAAGAGGTAGGAGAAAGGTGGATGTGTTGAGAGAAAGCGAGGGACGGGCCCTAAGTATTGGTGTTGCTCTGCGCCTTGCCGCCCCTATCTCCACCGAACACTGGTGTATTTGCGGTCATGCGTCGGCAGACCAACATCTCAGCCATGGTCTCATCTGTCGTAAGTCACAGGGAAAGTTTGCTAGACATGAAGCGGTCAGTGACATTCTCAACAGAAGTTTGGTAAGAGCTAAGTGTCCAGCACAAAGGGGAACCTGAAATGTGCAGACCTGACAAAAGTCACAAAGCCTGGATGGAACTCATTGTCAATACTTTTCCTACCAAATCCTCTGTTGTTATTGACGTTGAATCAATGATATCGTACCCGAAACTTGTTTATAAATTTTAAGGAAATGTCATGCTTCAGTCGCTGCCAAAAAGAGTCAAATGAATTTGGATTTTTTTTAAATGATTGAGTCTATGATCTCGTTATAGCGCCTTAACGGTAAAGACAATTAAAATGTAAATATAATTTTTTTTACGGTACGGTACAAAGAAATCACAGATTTAGGAAAGCAAAGTTTGTGTTGTAATGGATTAATTCTATCTCATCTTCCGAGCTGAGGTATATAGCGATCAGTCTGGCGAATTAAAAATACATATAAAAATCCGCTTCTTTCAATTAATATTGTTTGAAATTTTGGTTAAAATCAGAAATTTGTGCACTGGTGAATATTTCATAATTATTTTTACACTAAAATTGTTTGGAAAATAAGTAATGAGATTTAATATAAATTTCTCAGTTGAAGGAAAGGGAATTATCAGGGGGGAAAGCGCCAAGCCAGTTAGACTATATTGCACTGGGAAGGGGTGAGGATAAGGATTTGGGATGGGACGGGGGGAAAGGAATGGTGCCCAACTAATTGGACAGTCGGGGATTGAACACCGACCTGCATAAAGCGAGACCATCGTTCAACCGTCCACCCCAAGAGATTGAGAACTCTTTGATAAATACGAAGTATTATCTTGCTCCGAGCTTGATAGAGAAATAGTCTGGCTTCCTGCAGGGTCGGTGTTCAATCCCGGTGGTCGGAATAGAGAGCCACCGCGCCTTAACATCGTTCTCATTTACCAGTTGCTATAATCTCAGCAACACACACCACGAAATCACAACGGGTTTTAAACCGTTATTAGGTTGTTACAAGGCTGTTACCCTCCATCAAAAGGTAAAAAATCAGGTTGTGACTTGATTGTGTGACTACTGGTCATTATGTCTTCATGTCCCTTCTGACTTCGTGATAATTACGTTGCTGTGTGGTGGTTCTTGCCTGACCAGTAACGTAAATTCTCGTAAATCTTGCAAATGCCAAAGAAAAACGAAATATTTATGGAGGAACCGTTGAAATGACGTTCCATCTTGTGTGTCTATCGAAAAATTAAGGATAAACTCCGCGTAGTGGAACCTCGGTGGGGAATGTCATCTCTCTCCTCGAAACTGTAGCAAAACAGAAATTTACAAAAAGTCTTATATTGGGACCTGCGTTGATATGACGTCTCAGAATCGCATTTCTGACGTGAAAAAGACGTGAATGTCGTGTCGTCTCGAGAATCCACCAAGCAAGTCATAAAAAAAAACACTTCTTAGTGGAACTTGCGTATTAAATTATGTCTCACCTCGTAATTGTAGTGAGTAAAAGTCAACTAAAATACCACCACCCTCCCCTTCTCTCCCCCCTTCCCTCCCCTTCCCCCCCCTCCCCTTCTCCCCCTCCCCTTCTCTCCCTCCCCCCACCTGCCCCACCACGGGGGGGGGGGGGGGACTTCGTGGTAAGTCCCGGGAACCAGTCAGCTAGCCAGCACATAACTGTATTTAGCCGCACAATATTAGGATTGCGACTGGCGGTGGAATTGGAAACTAATAGTGCGGATTAAGGTTGGAGAGGGATCCGTCTGACTTAACAAGGCTTGTAAGGCTGTTATTATTCCCGTTAAATTGGGCTTTACTCTCAGAGGTGTTTCAGAGGTCCATGTTCTTTGTTCTGAACTTGAATAGAAATTGACACAATGTATTTTTGTTAATGATAATATTGAGGCTAAAACAATGATGTATTTCTCTTTATACCTGTCAACAAATGTTTTTTTTTTGATAATTTTTAGCTACAGCAAATATTAATAGAAACGGTATGCGTGTTACTGGCTTTGCAAGAATATAAATATATCACTCTAATATAATCTCCCCAACCCATTGTACCTTCCTGTAAATAAAATATTATGATTATAAATGAGTGTCTATTAACCTGATTACAACTGGGGTTTGTTCTCATTGATCGGTTAAGAGATTTATTTAAGTCTGTTGTTGCTGCTGTGTATATTTCTATATTCTTTCTTTGTCGCTCCAATTACTATTTCTGGAAAATAGTAGAGATGAGCTGAGCTTTTCAAGGCTTAGACGAGAATTAAGTTTTCCGTCATTATTTATTTCTTGTTTGTAAAGTCAAGTTCAGTTTTTGAATGCTATAGATGTTAATACTTAACCGGAGACGAGGTTATTATGTGTGTATTATAAGTCTGTCAGTTAGTGTGTGTGTGTGTGTGTGTGTGTGTGTGTGTGTGTGTGTGTGTGTGTGTGTGTGTGTGTGTGTGTGTGTGTGTGTGTGCGTATCTAACATTTTACATTCTTTTATTTGTTCCTGCAAGCACGAACCGTTAGCTGTTAGCACTCAGGCACCTATTGACTGCTAGATGAGCAGATTCATCAGATGAAAGAAACTTTGCTTTCGAGAAAGTTCAACATAAGCAAAAATCACCCCAGAAATGAGTCAACACCAATACCAGCCACACTTCAGGGCCTCAGAGGTGAAAACTTCGCCAATTAACCAGTCTTGACCGTCATGACAGTCGTGACAGTCTTGAGAAGTCTCGTCTCCAAAATCTATAAAATGCAGAACAAGTTTGCGGATAAAAATCCAGATCACTTCTTGAAAGGATCAAATGTAAGGCAAAGAATGGGAAAACTGCTTCAAGATCAAAAGCGAGCACCGTGATGCAGAAAATAGATGCTTTTTCACCCACAGGTTTATGAACCCGCGGAGCTCCGGCCCGTCTGGCCGTAAATGCCAAGACATAACTTCAGTTCAAAATCCAGTTGGAAAAAATACCCAGGAAAAAAATTGGGGGAACTTAGACAAGCAGTCGGCTTCCTGTCCCCCGTTGAAGGTACTTCAGGTAAATTTGGGTAATTTTGTTGTTGTGCCTTGTCCGAGAATCGAACTGAACTGACGCCTGTGGTACTCCATTACTCCGGTCTGATACATTGCCTAAGGTTATCGCTCTCAGTTTTCTGTCAGAAAATTTGTCATCAATGTAGAAGTCTTTTATCACCCCTCCTGTTTGTTCCAGTTTCCAGAACAAGGCTTTATGTGGGATTCTACCAAAAGCCTTTTATTTGGATCAGATAATTCCAGATAATCCTTTTTTAGGTTTATTTATCTTTCAGGTAAAATCTCTGTTACTCTGTCATTGAGACTCAGTATATTTATTACAGTAAGTCATCCTTTTCGAAAGCTATACTGTCTGTGTGTTGTTATACCATTTCTCCCCAGCTGTTCTGTCCATTTGACATTTCGAGATACAATTATTTTTGTTCGTATTTATTTCTTGTCAATGATTCACCCCGCTGCCTGATTTCTACTTAGTTCCTTCAATATGTTTTCCATTTAAACTCGAGACATCCCTATGTACTCTTGGTTATTTTCTGAAACTCGTAATGTGTCTGGTTCTCTGGACAATTAATTTTGGACAAACACATCGAAAATGTTCGTTTGGCGTTTCACACATTTCCTTTTCATTCTCCGTGAATCTGTTTTCCTTTTTTTTAACCTCTGGATTTTATCCTTCATCTGTAATTTGCTTTTAATGAATTTATAGATCAGGCCTTATTTCAGTTTCTCATTTATTCTGGAATCCCTTTCTCAAAATTTCTTTCGGCCTCTCATCTCACCGCCGTATAGATGTTTCTTGCTTTTTTGTATTGCAGGTACATTTGAGGATGATCATGACTCTTCCTATATTGGTTCCATCTTTGTGTCTTTTGGTCTCTGGTCCTGTCACTACTTATGTTGAACTAATCCTGCTTTTTAGTTCTGCAGCCCTGCATGTACTGCCCTAGTTGTGCTTGTGGGGGTTGAGCTTCAGCTCCTTAGTCCCGCCTCTCAATCGTCAGTCTACTGGTGTAAAGATGCCTGAGCTTCTCCAGCTCCATCATATCTACAATTGAAACTGTGTATGGAGTCAGCCTCCACCACATCACTTCTTAGTGCATTCTATTTACTAACTACTCTGACACTGAAAAAATTATTTCTAATGTCTCTGTGGCTCATTTGGGTACTCAACTTTCCACTGTGCGTTTCACCTGTGTTAAATAAACTATCCTGGTCTACCAGGAATTTTCTATGTGGTTATCATGTCTCCCCGAACTCTTCAGTCTTCCAGCTACGTGAGGTACAGTTTACGCAGCCTTTCATCGTAACTCTTGCCTCTTAGTTCTGGGACTAGCCTAGTGGCTGCACCCTGCTTCAAAACTTTTTCCAGCTTCATCTTGTGCTTAACAAGGTACGGGCTCAATGCTTGGGCTGCATGCTCCAGAACTAGTCTAACATATGTGGAACAAGGTTCTGAAGGATTCCTTACACAAGTTTTTGAAGGCAGTTCTGATGTTAGTCAGCCTTGCATACTCCATTTGAGTATGCACACTCATTGTGCTTGGGGGTTGAGCTCTAGCTCTTTGGTCCCGCCTCTCAACCGAGTGTGTGTGTGTGTGTGTGTGCGTGTGTGTATATATGTGTGTGTATGAGAGAGTTTTGCGACAAGAAAATTAATCACAATTTAGTTAGATGATTATTAGAAGCCAAGTCTAAACCTCATTAGACTTGGGTGAATTTAGGTTGCATATTAATAGCCAATTTGCATAATTAATGCTCTGAAAATTCACTCTGGGATGCATTCGCCTCATTTTTATTGCTGGTTGGGCTAATAAATGCCTCGTGTCTGATGAGTAATATTTACTGTGCTTCATATACCAGCCATTTAAGCAGCACGGGACTCGTAGAGGTTAAACGAGCTCACTGGATGGGAAATGAACTATCAGGAGAAGCACCAAGCCATTTAGACTATATAGCACTGCAAAGGGATAAGGATTTGAGATGGGACGGAGGGAAGGAATGGTGCCCAACCACTTGGACGGTCGGGAATTGAACGCTAACCTGCATGAAGCGAGACTGTCGCTCTACCGTTTGGACCAAGTGGTTGGGTGGAGTATTTATGATTATCGTAGAAGCCAGGCGAATATACTGGCATAGGCACGGGTATTGTAGAGGCCAGATGGACATACCGTAGTATTTATGGGTCTCGTAGAAGCCACTTGTGCATACTAAAGTGCGTACAGGTATCGTAGTAGCCACATTAGTATACTTATGTAGGGCGTGGTTCCAGAAGTCCGTCGAGGATCTTAAAGCTGTAGCACACCGTGGAGACCTGGCGAGGACAATGGAACACATGTGAGAATATTAGAACACACGTGAGAACAATAGAACACACGAGAGGACAATAGAACGTATGTGAACACATGTAAGGGCATCAGAACACATGTGAGGACATTGGAACACATGTGAAGACATTAGAACACTTGTGAGAATATTACAACACATATAAAGGGCATTTACAACAATTTGAGGGCATTCGAACACAAGTAAGAACATTAGAACACATGTGATGAGATTAGAACATACGTAAGAACATTGCAACACATGTGAGAACTTTACAACACATGTGAGGACATTAGAACACATGTAAGGCCATTAGAACACATGTGAGAACATTAGAACACATGTAAACACTCAGGAGACTAAAAAGGAACACTCGAGAACAAGCAAGAACAAGGACACGCCTGCTCGAATCCTTGTTTGACATATAGAGGCCATACAGGAACACTAGAGGAAATATATACACGATAGAGACCATACACTAAAGCAAGCATAAGCAATATAGAAGCCATACAAGGGAGCTAGAGTAAGCAGTAAGACCACAGGGGACATACATGAACAGCACAGCAACAACGGCATTAGATTCCGACAGCTGCAGCACATTTCCTGTCAAACTAATTGTCAAAACTTCACACGAAATGTAAATTTTTCATGAAAACAAATATTGTTTTGACCCCCAAAAAGGTGCAGCAGCGTCAAGGGAGGATTAGCTGACCAGGACAAAATGCATTTGGATTATTCACTAATTATTGTGGGAGTGAATATTTTCATGATATTTTATATGGTATAAACGAACGGTCAAAATAAATTTGCATTATATGACGTAAAGCTTGAATCTATTACCAGTGATTGTGATAAATGTGTCGTTTTATTGCTCTTATTAAAATTATTTATTGATAAAAAATTATTTTTTTTATAAATTGGTGGGATTGCAGGAGTGTTTCAGGCGTAGGTTAGACATCTGTGTGAATGAGTCTGGGTGATTATAAATAAGAGCTGCCTTGTACGGCCCAGTTGTTCTGCGTTTTCATTTATATACTTCTTATTTATAGATATATAGAATTTATAGATTCAGCCAGGTACAGCTAGTATATATATATATATATATATACTAGCTGTACCTGGCTAGTATGTATGTTGTACCTAGTAGCCAGAACGCACTTCTCAGCCTACTATGCAAGGCCCGATTTGCCTAATAAGCCAAGTTTTAATGAATTGTGTTTCGACTACCTAACCTAACCTAACTTTTTCAGTTACCTAACCTAACCTAACCTATAGAGATAGGTTAGGTTAGGTTAGGTTAGGTAGGGTTGGTTAGGTTCGGTCATATATCTACGTTAATTTTAACTCCAATAAAAAAAAATTGACCTCATACATAATGAAATGGGTAGCTTTATCATTTCATAAGAAAAAAATTAGAGAAAATATATTCATTCAGGAAAACTTGGCTTATTAGGCAAATCGGGCCTTGCATAGTAGGCCGAGAAGTGCATTCTGGCTACTAGGTACGATATATATATATATATATATATATATATATATATATATATATATGTCGTACCTAGTAGCCAGAACTCACTTTTCAGCCTACAATGCAAGGCCCGATTTGCCTAATAAGCCAAGTTCTCATGAATTAATATATTTTCTCTAATTTTTTTTCTTATGAAATGATAAAGCTACCCATATCATTATGTAAGAGGTCAATTTTTTTTTATTGGAGTTAAAATTAACGTTGATATATGACCGAACCTAACCAACCCTACCTAACCTAACCTAACCTATCTTTATAGGTTAGGTTTGGTTAGGTAGCCGAAAAAGTTAGGTTAGGTTAGGTTAGGTAGGTTAGGTAGTCGAAAAGCAATTAATTCATGAAAACTTGGCTTATTAGGCAAATCGGGCCTTGAATAGTAGGCTCAGAAGTGAGTTCTGGCTACTAGGTACGACATATATATATATATATATATATATATATATATACAATATCTTGGGAGGTGAAACTTGCAGCTGCATGTTCAGTGGGGAATTACAGTTTCAGACTGGTGCTGTACAGCCGGCCGTGACATCTGGCCTTCAGCCCGACTTCCACCGTGGGGGACATTGCCATGCATGGTGTGGCAGCCTTGGCCCCAATTTTATCGCAGCCATTGGCTGTTAACCCCTGAATGAGGATTCACCAATGCTGCGTTTTATTTACATTCATAAATATCCTCTTTAACAGTAAACAAAAGAAAATGTAAATTGCAGACTTTTTTGGGGGAAGAGAATTAAAAAAAAATATGGGTTTCGTTTTGTTTGAAGGGATGAAAATTATTATTATAAGTCGGTATTATCGAATTCCAAAAATCGAATATATATATATATAAATCTTTCCAATAAAAGAAACACAATTATATGCTTCAAAAAGATGTTATCGGCCACACAGCGTCAACATTCCTCTGCTTTAGAGGTATTAAAAGCACAGTGATACTGATCCTTCATCGGAATAACGACTATCACCCTCGCTGAATTACGAGGACTGCCTCGGCTCGACGCTCTTGCTTACGCAAAAGTCCTTCCATGTTATACGCAAACAGAGGCAAGGTCAACGGAATGATGCGGGAAGTATTGAGCGGGTGAGTTACCCGCTGGAAACGAGAGACTCAATGCCCTGGTTGGAATGACGTGGATCAAACTTTGAAATTAGATTGAACAGCCACCAGATCTGCCTATGGAATTCATTTGCCAGGCGGCCACGGTGGGGGTGAGGGAGGGTGAAGACAACGCGTTCGCAGGAGTTAAATTGACGAGGAAGAGAAGATTGAAGAGACGTAGAGGCAGAAGAGGTCTGAGAAGATGCGCTACTGAATATTCCTTGAGATGGAAGAGCGTGGTTAGTGCCATTCTGAGAGGAATATAACGATATCTTACTATACGAACAAAAAGTATTCGAGCGTAGAAACTAAGTGAAATAAATCCAGGAATATAGAAATAAGTCAATGTTGAGATGTGAATAACAAAAGAGCGCCAGTGTCACAGCTGAGGCAGAGGGGGTGAAAACTTCCGGAAGGACAATCACGTATTCTGAAAGAAGATAAACAATGTTCCAAAAATGTGTGTGTGGAAAATGATGGTGTGTTGGACCAGAGACGCCTGGAAGCTGGTGAAGGACTCCAATCCCCCAACACACACACACACATACACGGCAGCTGAGAGGCGGGACCAAAGAGCCGAAGCTCAACCGCCGCAAGCACAACTAGATAAGTACACACAAACACACGCCAAATTTACATAGGCATAAATTCACAAACATGAATACATAAACACTCTCCCAGCTTCTTCCTAGCTTTGAATATAAACACACGCCAGACACACACACACACACGCGCGCATGTCTGGTAAAGTGACTACTAAACTATGAATGGAACAGCAGGATGAAACGCAACTGGAAGCGGAAAGCAGCTCTCGGATAGTGAACAGGTGAGTGTCGAGAGAAGAGAATGTCGAAGGGAATAGATACCAGTTCAATTTAAATCATTTAAAGATGTTTTCTAAAGTTGTGACTGTCATGAGCAGGAGTCAGACCAGAGAGGGAGTAATGGTAAAGTGATATGAGATGATAAAGAGCCCCACCTACAACAACTTGGAAACATCCCAACGTCAAGAAACTGTAGAGTCGTTACAACAACATGTTGCAACGACTCTACAGAGGCAAACAACGTTCCCAGGGTGGGATAACGTTCCCAGCGAGGACTCCCCCCCAATGACAAGTCAGTACCAGTCCACCGAAATCTATTCTTAATAATTCTGTGACAAACCGCACGGGCCAAGTACACAACTGGGCAGTTCGTAGGTGGCAAGAGGAACTTAGAATACAAATTTGGGTCGGTCGGTGGGCGTGTGAGTTTGGTAACGCGTAATACACAGCTAACGAGCAGCAGCGAGCACTTACACCTGACAGTACCGTAGCAAGTGGTGTGGAGAATGAGTGTCGTGTGTCCGACTGTGCATTCAAATCTCAGTTAACTGAACCACACCACTTTCTCCACAGTGCTTTCTCTCGTTATCAATTCCAACTTAACGATATGTCTCGTTACAGGCTTAACCACCAACGTGATACAGGTCTACTGCCTACTACTGCTTGGGTCTCTACGTTCTGTGGCGGAGTCTTCAATGAAAAGATTGTCTTATCAACAGCATTCGACTCATGATGAGTAATGCTGGACTTAGTCTGGTGTAGCGACTCGATACATACACTGCCATACTTGGTGTAGCGACTAAATAAAGGATAATTCGCCTCGACAAATATAATGTCGAAACCGCTTTAATAACTCGCTATGAATTGTTGCGTAATATGTCCATTATCCTAGCACATGACCGGCTATGATGGCTCCTAATAAATGGTGCCTCACCAGCTTGGTGACTTAGGCTGAATGGGGTAAGACTTGATGTTTGAACTCCCATTAAACGACACCAATCACATGAGACAGCTTAAGATAATTGGTGCCCTGATACGGAATGGCGACTCATGGTGCCTCACTTTACAATGAGTCTAGCTTCTGCTATAATGACTGTTGCTATGGTGAGATACAGGTAGCAGCTTGTGATGAAAAAACAACATAAATGTGGTGAACTGCGCCGAGAAACGTCAGACGTTGGAGCCGTAATTACAACTGAATAGTGCCAGACCTCAGACAGTCGAGGGATGACAAATAGTACCAAACTTTACCGCCATAACTTCCAAGAAACACGGAAATTTCTTTGAACCCAATTTCATGACAGAAAAAAAGAAAAGATGGACAATACTCACTTATATATATAAAAAGGACTTTTATAATGCTAATTTCAAGGTGGCATAGTTCTGTGTATAGTTTTAATTAGCTCTGGACTCGCAATTAGTTTTTGTTGCAAAAAAAAGTCAGCTTTTTCAGTCCAGAACCTCTGGCTGGGCCTCAACCAGAGTCGCCTGTTGTAGTGAAAATAACGACACGCTCGCAAACCTCATTTTCGTATTACCATTAGCACGATAACCCAGTACCTTAATTAGAGGCAGTTAAGGACAGTGACAAAAAGGGTTTAGCTAGTGAAACACCTGACTAGTGAAACACCTGACTAGTGAAACACCTGACTACTGGAACATCTTACTATTGAAACTAGTAGTGCAATCATTCTAGCGTGAATCTTCTCACTTTACCTTGCACCTGTCTTCACTTGAAAAAAAAAATTACAAATTAACCCGTCCTAGTTCATTTGTATAGTTTAATTTAGCCTGATGCTAAGAGCTGCGTTTCGTTAATTCTTGTTAACACTGTCAAAGGCAGAGTAGAAATGACTACGAAGATTGAATGCTGAAATTTAAGCCACCCAACCGGTGGTACGGGCATGAATAGCCCGTAATGACTACAGAGTGTGGTTGTAGTTGTTTTAGATTCAGGTACTCGGAACAATAAGTTGCAGTAGCACGGGCTGTGGCGATCCCGTAATCCAGGGACTATAAAGTGTCTTGCTGCATAATATGTACTCGAGGATGAGGTGAAAGTGATGGGGTGAAGGCGAAGCACTTCACTTATGGGTCCATTGTATCTTGTCACTCTCCTGCTTACATGTATGTATGTATATATACATAATGTATAAACGCTATGTCATGGACCTGCAAGGTATTCCAATCGCAATAAACGACAATCAGTTCAAGCTGCTCCAAACCCCGGAAATCACTTTCGTTTATAAATGTAAAATACTGATGAATTGCATAAGGAAATGGAAAATTTGCGTTAAAGTAATGAATTTTTATGAGAGTTCCGCACTGCCAGTGGATTATCCCTGCATACTGAGCTCTGTTTACGCTGATTTGTTTAGTGTTTCAGTCTTTTATTTGTCATAACGATAGAGGCTTTTGTCGTCTTGACTATTGATATTTCACTTAAGATTCTGAGAGACATTGTCTTATTCAAAAATTTAGTAAGAATTTTGAATATAAATGTACATTAACATATATAATATATATAATAAATACAAATTTCATTGAATTCTATAAAATGTTGTCCTTTTTCATTGATTTGTATACAATAATATTAAAATCCAAGAGCTAATTGCTCAATTTTGCAGACACACACACACACACACACACACACACACATATATATATATACAGGCGTATATGATTCTGGCGTGTGCATGGAATATACGATTCCATACACACAATGTACTCTATTGTCCGATTATGCATATACAGTGTACTCTACTTTAAGGTCCCAAACACACAGTGTGCTCTACTATATGGTTTCACATACAGTGTACACTGTACAGTTCCACGCACACACACAGTGTATTCTGCTATACGGTTCAACACACACAGTGTACCCTGCTATATGGTTCCACACACACAGTGTACTATACTATCCGGTTCCACACACACACACAGTGAACTCTAATATTAAGATCGTTTAAATATTTGACAATTGCCTTTCCCGGGCCGAAATTCACCGTCCGCATTTCCAATAAACACAAAAATAAAAAATATAAAAAAGTAGAAAAATAATAGGACTGTTTACAGATTTTTGTGGACAAAATCGAGGCTACAGAAGCAATGCAAATTTTATACCCCAATAAATTCCGTCACCTCATTTAAGAATACACGGCTGTTGCTAACTCCATTGCAGAATTTCTTTGAGTTTGGCGTTATTTTTCTCTTTTAGTGGTGGGAGTGTCGCCTTTTATGGGCTGCCTGCTAAATGAGTTAAGTGTTTGGTCATGAATTTGCATGCTTCGAGCCCCAGCCAAGTTCACTGTTCCTGTACCTCGAGCTAATGAGGATATATCCCATCCTCCTAATAGAACGTTGCATTTTTGACGTATAACTTACCAAAGGCCAAACAAATTATCGTACTAGAAAATGGTAGCGATTGGCGCAATTTACATAATGTCCCGTTTTTTGGGGGTGGTCCTCTGGTAGGTTAGGAAAAGGGCACTTTAGTACGACCGTTTCTTGACGTTGGGAAACCTCAGGAGGACGGGCTGAATGAGATTACCATCAGAGTGCCTGCGAGATGATGGGGAATTAGCCTCGGCTACCATCTTCTTTTGTCCGGTCGTGATGGTCGGGTGGTTAAGGGGTCCTGTACACCAGTTACAAAGTGCTCCTGGTAGTATGGGTTCGACACTTCTGGGGTGTGAGTTTTCAGTTATATATATATATATATATATATATATATATATATATATATATATATATATATATATATGTGTGTATATATATATATATATATATATACACACATCACGTGTTTCCTCTCACTGTAAACACAACAGGTGACAATAAACCATTTTTACGAGCGACATTTGGTGTTCCAAGACAGCGCTTGAGCAAGCACTCCACGGAGAGTCAAGACAATTATCTGCCGCCCTCGGCGTCTTGTGATTCCACACTCAAAAATTTGTCTTGGGAATCTTGTGGCGTGCCAGGTTGTTGTGTATTTTCATTCGTTTGACAGCACCCACTCGTTAGTGATGTATGGGGGCTCTGGGCTGGGTGTTTAGTTCCATTGACGAGCCCTTTTGAACGTGCGTGTGTGTGTGTGTGTGTTTGTGTGTGTGTGTGTGTGTGTGTGTGTGTGTGTGTGTACTTACCTAGTTACCTAGTTGTGCTTGCGGGAGTTGAGCTCTGGCTCTTTGGTCCCGCCTCTCAACTATCAATTAACTGTGAAACTGTGTATGGAGGCTGACTCCATACAAAGTTTCAAATGTAGATATGATAGAGCCCAGTAGGCTCAGGAATCTGTACACCAGTTGATTGACAGTTGAGAGGCGGGACCAAAGAGCCAGAGCTCAACCCCCGCAAGCACTATTAGGTGAGTAGATGAGGTGTGGTGACGTCGAAATGAGAGTGCGAGGGGGGGGGGGTGTTTAGAGGCTCCCAGCACACAACACAGTGAAGCCTCCAACACACAACACAAGGAAGCGAAACAGTGTCTCTGAGATAAGGATTCTGGGTAATCCTCCACGCAACACACACGCAAGGAAAGTTTAAACGAGTCTGATCTTGGAGGACTGGATCGTTCGTAACAATTTTCTCCTGATAGCTCTTTGTCATTGGGAAACTTTTATGTACTATTGAAATCAGGGTTTTCAAATAGATTTTTTTATATATCAAATGCTTGCTAACAAGTGTTTTATTTTTTCCATACACGAAAGGTTCAAATGACTCCTTGAAGATCAAATATGAGGAGAAAAAAGTAAAATATATATATATATATATATATATATATATATATATATATATAATATAAAATTACTCTAATATATACTTGATTATTTATATTATTAGAGTAATTCAGTGGTAAGATTAACCGTCCAAATATCCTAGAGACACTTCATATTCGTCTCCAGCAAAACCTTGCCTCACAACAAAGTTCCTTAGGTAGCATTTATATTTTAAACTTACACCAAGTCGTAACTTGCAAAATTTAATTAAGAACACTCACTACCACGTCAGTTTCCTGTCTTAAAGTTAAGCAGTTTGCGAATTCAAGAACGCTCACGCTCAAGGCGACGCCTAAACTTCATGTTTATCGTGAGTGACTTCATATAATAAGTTGACTTTATATTACTGATGTAACCTTGTTTTTGTTATAATCGTAACAGTGAATCTTCTGTAATTATATATATATATATATATATATATATATATATATATATATATATATATATATATATATATATATATATATATATATATATAACTGAAAACTCACACCCCAGAAGTGACTCGAACCCATACTCCCAGGAGCAACGCAACTGGTATGTACAAGACGCCTTAACGCCTTATTTGTGTTCCTCACGTGTGCCCCAAAGAATGAGGTGATTTGGTAAAATGCTATGCCCAAGATTACCATCCGAGTGCCGGCGGTGGGGTGGTTCAAATAGCTTCGGCTATCACCTCATTATGTCCGGTCGTGATGGTTAAGTGGATTAAGGCGTCTTGTACATACCAGTTGCGTTGCTCCTGGGAGTATGGGTTCGAGTCACTTCTGGGGTGTGAGTTTTCAGTTGCATATTGTCCTGGGGACCATTCAGGCTTGTTCGCATATATATATATATATAATATGTGTGTGTTTGTAAGAAAATTTACTGCTTAAATGTAGTTATTTTTAAATATCTGCTAATAATAACAATTGTATACGGTTCATTAATATATAATTTAACGTACTGGAAATATATTATTGTTCTAGTGCATTGTATATCCATAAACAATTACACGCTTAAACAATTTTAAGTTTTACATGCAAATTAGGTGTTTTTTTTTTTTTTGCTAATTTATGTTTGTACCACACAAAACAAGAGCTTTTAATTACAAAAATAATCACAGTAATCTGTGTTCTCATCTAATACGTCATATTTTTTTTATCAGAATCAACTATTCCGTTAAAAATTACAACAAATTTATCCAAAATTACTTTATTACTAAGTTCACAAATTAGAAAAACACCTTATTATTGACGTGTTCAAGGCATCGCCTCCACGAGGTAGGTGGGATCACACTCTCTTCTGGTTAGCACTTACAACAGTTCTGTTTTTTACGGAGATGTAAATCGGGTGGAGAACCGGCTGGCAGATCTACTCTATACGATCATGTGTATTGTGAACAATTCACTTATTTACAAGTTTTTAACATAAATGAATTGGTGTAAATTGCACAGTTAGTTGACTTATTTCTTGGATGTCTAGATTGGAAGATTGGGTTAAGCTTTTGAGGTCCTTCTGAAAGATGAGTGAGCTTTCTGTGGGATGGGCTGTGCTGTCTGTGGGATGAGCGGTCTGTGCTAAACTCAAGATTAGCTCTGTTGTGTTCCATTAAACACAAAATAGTTCAATCGTGTTCTTTAGATAAAAATAGTTCCGTTGTGTTCCTCTTAACAGAAGGATAGTTTTTATCTCATAATACAAGAAAAGTTTTGTTTTGGTCCCTTTAACATAAGAATAGTTCCACTGAGTCCCTCTTAATAGAAGAACAATTATGCTGTGATCCTCTTAGCCCAAGAATAGTTTCTCATTATTCTTCATATCCTAAGAATAAAGCCACGGTGTTCTCCGCTTCTCACAAGAATAGTGTCAACAATATATCCTACTAGAATAGTCTTACTGTATCCCCCAAGAATAGTGACTTACTGTATCCACAAGAATAGTACCTTATTGTATCCCCTCAAGAATAGTGCCTAGACCTATCCCACCAGAAAGATGCCTCACACTATCCTTCAAGAATAGTTCTTTGCTGTATTCTCGTTAGCCCCGGATGTCAGGGCAGGAGAGAGCAGGGCATTGTGGGTAAGATGTATGGCGTTCAATATGTTGCACGGAACACACACAAAAAACACCGTTTAGACTGGCAGGGAACTGTGTGACTTCATAAATCTTGTCGCTGGCTAAGATGGATGGCCACTCAGACCATATGCAGGACCCGGACACAGGACCCGGACACAGGACCCGGACACAGGACCCGGACACAGGACCCGGACACAGGACCCGGACACAGGACCCGGACACAGGACCCGGACACAGGACCCGGACACAGGACCCGGACACAGGACCCGGACACAGGACCCGGACACAGGACCCGGACACAGGACCGGACACAGAACCCGGACACAGAACCCCGACACAGAGCCCCGACACAGAGCCCCGACACAGAGCCCCGACACAGGACCCGGACACAGAACCCCGACACAGAACCAGGACACAGAACCAGGACACAGGACCAGGACACAGTACCCCGACACAGAACCAGGACACACAACCCTGTCACAGAACCCCGACATTCATGAGTTCGCTTCCTATTGCCTGATGTCTCTGTTCACCTAGGAGTCAGTAGGTACCCAGGAGTTAGACAACTGTTGTGGGGTTTGCATCCTGGGGGAGAGTCAGTAGAGGGCCTTCAGATGCTTTCGATCAAAATAATTCCAATCTTCTTGTCCCATAATTTGTGTTTTGTTTGAGAGAATTTTTTTGGGGGATACGTGATACAAAATTACTTTTCTGGTCGATGTTACAGGTGGTTTATTTTGAAACCAAATTCTTCCTTGTCGTATAATGACATTGGTTGCAGCTTTCTGCTGTCATTAAAGACATCTTTTAAAAGACTTACGAATGTTCTTAGTCGGCAAGTCTGGTATATTGGAAGCCTTACACGACAAGGGGGCCATATTCACGAATCAGTTACGGAAGTACTTTTGAACGTGTACATCTTTCCTCAATCTTTGACGGCTTTGGTTAAATTTATTAAACAGTTTACAAGCATGAAAAATTCCCAATCAGCTGTTGTTATTGTTATAAACAGCCTCTTGGTACTTCAAGCTCAGTGACTGTTTAACAATTGTAAACAAAGCCGCCAAAGATTGAGAAAAGATGGACAGATTCGTAAGTGCTTGCGTAACTGCTTCGTGAATCTGACCCCATAGCACTGCATGAAGCTGTACTAATATCGACGGGTCCCTGTATGAAGCTGTACTAATGTCTACGGGTCACTGTATGAAGCTGTACCAATGTCTACGGGTCACTGTATGAAGCTGTACCAATGTCTACGAGAAAGAGTATGAAGCTGTGTCAGTATCTACGGGTAACTGTATGAAGCTGTACTAATAACTGGTACATAAAATTCTATTGGAATATATCTGAAAGGCATGATTTATTTTCCAAGTGATAGTCTAATCTGAATATTTCTCAACGTCACAAATCATTATTTTTCTCCACTCAGTGAATCAAATCTTCATTACTTAAATTCAATAACATATATTTTCACCATTCGGGAGATTTATCCACATGTCTAAATATAGGTCAACAAAATGGGAATTAGGGGAAAATAACAGATCTGTTGAGTGTTGAAGTAACATGAACTTGTGATGCTCTTTCAGCTCAAGTGTTTTGTTTCAAGTTGGACTCTAAATTTGCGTGAATATGGTTTACATGCTTTAAGTATTCTGGGCTCCCGCTGTCGCTCTAGCTTCTCCAGGGAATATGTTTGTTCAGCAAGGCTTGAGCTGAAGGGTGAGAGAGAGAGAGAGACTCTGGCACACCTCTCTTTGATGATAGTCACTCACACACACACACACACACACACATTACCAGACCAGCGGGTCTGGTAGCTAAGTGGACAGAGCGCGGGACTCGTAATCCTGTGTCCCGGGTTCGATTCCCGCGCCGGCAGATACAAATAGACAGAGTTTCTTTCACCCTGATGTCCCTGTTAACTAGCGGTAAATAGGTATCTGGAGTTAGACAGCTGTTACAGACTGCTTACAGTGTGTGTGTGAGGGGGGGGGGGAAGTTAGTAACAATTGATTGATTGACAGATGAGAGGCGGGCCGAAAGAGCAGAGCTCAACCCCCGCAAGCACAACTAGGTGAATACGCTCTCTCTCTCTCTCTCTCTCTCTCTCTCTCTCTCTCTCTCTCTCTCTCTCTCTCTCTCTCTCTCTCTCTCTCTCTCTCATACACCTCCGCAGCTGTAAACACTCACCTCTCCCTCTTGCTATGCCTCAGTAACTTCTTCAGCATCTCCTCCATCTATCTCAAGTTTCTCTCTTTGAGAACTTATAAAGCGCTGCTCCCTCACTTCCCAGAACTTTCTTGCCCTTTTTCATATCCTGTAACTCCTGTTCATTTCGGAGATTGTCAAGAATTTTTATCTAGGATTTTACTCTCTTAATTAAAACAATGATTTATCATTATGTACAAGAGTAAAGACCAACTATATTTTCTAATGCCACTGAGACTCATCCTTACCTCATCTACTCATTATTTTACTCAACCTGTTCAGCCATTACTCGTTCTCTCTCCCTCTACACACTGTAGGCAAAATTTTATCTGTATAATGTTTATTTTTAAATCAGTAATAGGTGAAATGTCACATATATATATCTAGGAGAAATTGAGCCTAGTGGCTGACCCCTAACCCCATCTTTTGACAACATTCACTAATCATTCTGTAAATTTTAGTGAGGCTAGCCATAAGCGTCTGGCCTCTCGGGTCTAGCTAGTACCTATCGAAACTTTGCAGGGTGACTGGTGGGTGTATGAGGAGGGTAAATTTCCAACCACCTCGATAACCTCAAATCTCATTATTGTTTAAGCATGATGATTTAGTGCTGGGAGTCCCCAGAGTCTGTACCCGGCTGTGTCTGTGTAGTGAAGATGGCTACAGTGTGCAGCGAACGTGGGTTACCATGATGAAGCTCGCGTGAAGTGAAGGTGGTTAGAGAGAAGATGATTATGTTTGGCGTTGATAGCTGTAATGACGAAAGGTCGTATTTGTAAAGATGTTTAGTGGGATGAAGATAGTTTGTGGTGCAGATGGTTACAGTGATGACGGTTGCTAGCGCTTATGATCGCTTCAGTGATGAAGAGAATGAGTAGTGAAGGGGGAGCAGATGATGAAGGGTGTTAGTAGTGGTCGCAGTGATGATAATAGGGAGTAGTGAAGATGTGATATTTGGCACCCGAACAACACCGGGTGACGGCGTGGCTCTAGCTTCTCAACACACACACACACACACACACACACACACACACACACACACACACACACACACACACACACACACACACACACAATACATGTTCAAAAGGAGATGTATCAGTTAATACGAAAGACCTTTCTTGCATTAAACTTCGATACAACTAACTTTGATATCAAAGTTAGCTGAATCAAAGTTAACTTTGATTCAGCTAGCTTTGATATAGTTAACTATAAGTCATAAATTGATTCTGTTAGCTTTGTTGCAGGCAATTATGAGGCAATTTTTTATATATAATGTGTTTTGATTGTAATTTGATATTAATTTATATTTGATTATTTCTGTTTCACAAAACATAAAAAAATTGCATTTTTTCCAATATTATTTTTGTTTGACAACATTTTTATTGTAATAAAAGCTAGTTAATATTATAATTAAATTAAAATATTACTAAAAATGTTTCAAATTTCTTTATACTATCTTCATAGAGAGAAAGAGAGAGAGAGAGAGAGACCGACAGACAAAGATAGAGAGAGAAAGAGAAGGAAACAGAAGATTGGAGATGGAAGATGTTTAAAAAAAGTGAAACAGAAGAGGGAATACTTGAAAAGAGGAAGGAGAGAGAGAGGGAGAGACAGGTAAAGATGGGAGGGGTAGGGAGAGGAGGGTAGGATACAAGTATACCGATTACCCTAGTATACCTTAAAGGGAAGAGGAGGGAAAGAGACCAGAGAGAGAGAGAGGAGAAAGAGAGGAGAAAAAGAGAGAGAGAGAAAATCCCTTTATGTTGCTCGACCGTCTTATTATTCACTAAATAATAATATACACGAATTATTATTATTCATGGAACAAAAAACAAAAAATACCCACTCTTACAAGCATCTTCCATGACCCTAAGACCCTCTCCTCCCCCCCTCAAAAAAAAAAATTGTCCAAATATATTTATCACATGCTATTGATATGGCGTTCTCCTAGGTACATAATTAACTATAAATTTGTGTAAACTAATTTAAGAATATACAAATATTTATGAAAAATTAGTTTGAATCTGAATTCGAGCTTGAATTAGTTTGAATTCAAGTTCTCAGATTAACACGTAAAGTCATCTCCCTCCAGATATAGCAATATTAATTGCTCATTGATATTGCTCAATTGTTCATTGATATTGCTCAATTGTTCATTGATACTGCAACTGAGCAATATCAATTGCTCATTGATATCCTTCCACCCTCGATGGAATGGAAAGCAAGACGAGGCACAGAGAGGCAGAATAAAACTGGCAGATGGCGCACTGTGCCCAGAGAGGCTGGAATTGTGTGACTGTCAGAAAAGGAATGATGGATATAGATGAGGAGGAGCGCTGTGTGAAGCAGCAGCACCCAGAGCCCCCGCTGGCCATCACAATAGCAGAGTGAATTGAGTATCGGGCGCTCTGTAGAGCATCATGGGGGCGACAATATGTCCTCTTGTGCTGTAAGAATAGGAAGGAGAATGATATTACTCTACTGTCACTTCATCATTTCAAGAACATTGTAAGTGTAGAACACTCTGGGGTTTCGTGTGTATTGTAGGTAAATGTAGCTTATTAATTTATATATGTAAAAAATTTACAATCTTGTAAATGTAGGTTAAGAAGACCATAGAATATAAAGAACCATAGAATCCAGGCGTTGCTACAGATAAGATGTGACTCTCCAACTTGCACCTCACAATGATCACAAGATGTAGACCCTCACTCCAGCTTTTCCCTCAGGAGTATCCCATCCAGCAGGAGAGCCACCATGTGTAAACCAAATAAACGTTTCATTGGCGCGAACGACGCAATTTCAACGCTCGTTTCATCTGAACTTCGTCAAAATATGGAACTTGTTTTGACAACAGGTTCGCGGTAAAAAACATTCAGTTCAAACATTTTATGAATGAATTGTTAATAATGCAAATTGCTTTCCAATAAATTCCATGCTTACCTGCATTGCTATAGATAACTGGAAAGGTAAAAAACCCACCCCACGAGTTAATTAGCTTTTAAATCAAACAGAAGTACTAGTTGAAAACATAATCCCCCCCCCCCTAAATGAAAAATTAGCTCTAATTTCAAGTACTTTAAACAAGTTATTTGAAAAATTTAAAATTCAAGTACTAATTAACTCTTGTAAAATCTTTTAGTGAAATTAAACCTAAAATTAAAACAAAAGAAGTGACTATGCATCTTCACCCAACATGAACTATAAACGTGGCTCTGTTCCTGTTCCTTCTTCCCTTTCACAGTGCGTGACGCATGCCCCAACGTTCTTATCAAACGTGACCTGACTTAAGCCTACCCCCTTTTCCTTACCTTTTTTCTTTTTACCTAAAAATTGCCTTCTTCTCTTGCCTGTTCCTCATCTTACTCTCTTTCCATATTTATTTGCCCATACTTATCAGGAGCCCTTCTCTCTCACACGACTTGATAGTGGTCCATGACGGACCGAAACGTCGTCGTCGTCTCATCTTTTGCTGTGTTGTTGACCAGACCACACACTAGAAGGTGAAGGGACGACGACGTTTAGGTCCGTCCTGGACCATTCTCAATCGACTTGAGAATGGTCCAGGACGGACCGAAACGTGGTCGTCCCTTCACCTTCTAGTGTGTGGTCTGGTCAACATACTTTAGCCACGTTATTGTGACTCATCGCTTCCGTAAGGTATTACAGGGAACGGGGACCTTATTCATGCCTAAAAGTTAATAAAATACACAGGCTACCTCTCCTGGACAAGAATTATTAATATTTAGCTTATGTATGTGGGAGTGGTGGATGCTCCCAGTACAATATGGGATGGGCGCCGTGTGGAGTGATATTCCACGGGAGGAGGCGCAGGGTTCTGCCTGATATATTGGCACTGTTTCACGGGCTAGTACTCGGCACCGGTGATATATTGCACGGCCGGGCCCTGCCTGCAACACAAGGGAATGACTGTACGATTTCCAGTCATATGTGTGTAATTCCTCAAGTTGATTTGATATAAATTGCTCCTGAGCACTCACATGCAGATTTGAACAGTGAAATTATGTACAAATTTGTATGGGAATGAACACTGTCTCGAGGAAGCAAGGCCAGAAATTCTCAAGCACTTATGTATCCTTCTCGAGGTTATCTTGAGATGATTTCGGGGCTTTTAGTGTCCCGCGGCCCGATCCTCGACCAGGCCTCCACCCCAAAGGAAGCAGCCCGTGACAGCTGACTAACACCCAGGTACCTATTTTACTGCTAGCTAACAGGGGCATAGGGTGAAAGAAACTCTGCCCATTGTTTCTCGTCGGCGCCTGGGATCGAACCCAGGACCACAGGATCACAAGTCCAGCGTGCTGTCCGCTCGGCCGACCGGCTCCCTCGGACGAAATCTGTGCAAGTCTGCTTAACCATGGTGGTTTAATGTGCATTTATGACATTGTTTATGTTCTTCGAGGCACTTCGAGGTTCATCATATAAATAATAACCTTGGATGTTTGTAAGGTGTTTAATATATATATACAGATTATGCCGCCATGATCATGCAAAGATGAATAGGTTTCGCAAGAGTTCAGGTAAATGTTTGTAGAAGCTCGGCTCAGGTGATCTTGAAAGAAGAGGCGATCGTTCTGCAGACGAGATAAAGTTAGGAGAGTTTCTTCACGTTTCCTGAAAAATGCACATGCTCACACACTCACGCATGCGCGCACGCACGCAGCACACACACACACACACACACACACACACACACACACACACACACACACACACACACACACAGACTGGTGGTGGGCAGAAGGGGGGCAGGCTGCATTTTCTTAGACTGCCAAAAACCTT
This sequence comes from Procambarus clarkii, assembly GCF_040958095.1. Lineage (NCBI taxonomy): Eukaryota > Metazoa > Arthropoda > Malacostraca > Decapoda > Cambaridae > Procambarus > Procambarus clarkii. The sequence continues at coordinate 2,342,688 of NC_091238.1, read as the reverse complement.
TTGAAAAAGGACTCTCATTAGAGGCTGCAACATAAGTTGGAGAAACAGGTTGGAGTAACTGGTAGAGTGCTCCAGTGGATAAGGGGGTACCTAAGAAATAGGAAGCAGAGAGTTACTGTGAGGGGTGAGACCTCTGAACTGCGTAAAGTCACTGGCGAAGTTCAAGAGGGTTCTGTACTGTTTCTGATATAGAAACAGTACAATGAACTTCCAGTATGATCTTCCGGGGGGTATAGACTCATTCCTCTCAATGTTTGTTGATGATGCCAAAATTAAGAGAAGGATTATGACAAAGGAGGACAGCAAAAGACTACAAGCTCACTTTGACAGACTGAAGGAAATACCCAACAAATTGCTACTAGAGTTTAACTCGAGCAAGTGTAAAGTGATGAAGATAGGTGTAGGAAGCAGAAGGCCAAACACAAATTTCCAGTTGGAAGGTGAAATCTTTAAGGAATCAAAAGCGAGAAAGATCTGGGGATTTATATCACACAAAACTGTCCCCTGAAGCCCCACATCAAAAGAATATCATCAGCAGTGTATGCAAGGCTGGCAAACATAAGAATTGCCTTCAGAAACAAGTTGAGCCCGAAAGAGCAGACTCAACCCCCACATGTACAACGAGGTGAATACACACACACTCAGACACTCAGTGTTATGTGGTTCAGTAGTAATTTCATCACCACAAAATCGATGCCATGGATTTCGTATATCGATGGGATCGAACCCAGCTGTTGTGGGCTTAATCCCTAACCACTGTTTCGATATTTTCCCACTTCTAAGGCAGGGTAGAAAAACTAACTGAAACAAAAGTAAAACAAATGAGGTCTTTTAGTATTGGTACCGTGATTTAATATTTAGTATTGGTATCTTCTCCTTTACTGTGGTTCCTCACAGTAAAGGAGAAGAAACAGTACCGTGCTGGACACAGTTAAGGAGAAGTATTGGCACCGTATCACAGGTGTCTGTAGAGAAATAGTACAGTAGAAAGAATGGTGTTTTATGGTTGGGTGGACGTGTGTGTGTACAGATGGATGGGAGCAGGAGATGGAGAAGAAGAAGAGAAGTGGGGGACAGAAAAATGGGAGACATAAATGGGGATGAATGAAACTCCTGGATTGGTTGATTTACAGTCAAGGGTTCGTAGGCGTGTGGTGGATCATGGGTTTATGGTTTTTAGATAATATAAATGTTTTCCCCGTGGGTAGAGGAGAGGTCATCCGTTCATGCAACCAACCATTAACCGTTTATCATATAACCTATCCTTATTATTAACCTATCCAACCGTGTATCTCTCTACATGAGGGTGAAACAGGGAGAAATAGAATAGTTAGAATTTCTTTGAAGACGTGTATGGAGTTGTACTCACCTATACTCACCTATACTCACCTATTTGTGCTTGCGGGGGTTGAGCTCTGGCTCTTTGGTCCCGCCTCTCAACCGTCAATCAACAGGTGTACAGGTTCCTGAGCCTATTGGGCTCTATCATATCTACATTTGAAACTGTGTATGGAGTCAGCCTCCACCACATTGCTTCCTAATGCATTCCATTTGTCAACCACTCTGACATTAAAAAAGTTCTTTCTAATATCTCTGTGGCTCATTTGGGCACTCAGTTTCCACCTGTGTCCCCTAGTGCGTGTGCCCCTTGTGTTAAATAGCCTATCTTTATCAACCCTGTCGATTCCCTTGTTGTGTATTGTAGTAGGGGAAAGCAAATGGGTGAGGTATTGTATGCGGTATTAATTGGGCATAGAACGGATAGAGAGAAGGCAGGAGTCATGTCACCCCTAATTGGGTACCGTATAGAAGACATTGAGAAAAGTAGGAACAGAAATATATCCCAATAGCTGTCAATCATGTGCCGTCATTATCATTTCTTAAACCAAAAAGACATGTGGATTAACCAGTATTTACCCAGTGTTGATAAGGCCGGGCAGACAGGCAGAGAGACACGGCAGTATAGCGTAGCGAGGCTGTGAAGAGAAACATTCTCACCAGGACACGTTCCCCAGTGCACCGCGCGTTCTGGTTCTGTTTGATTATCGTTACCTCACATGAAAGGTGTTTGACTAGGAATGGGACGGGTGCAGTCATCCGTTTCTCACCCGGAAAAAAAATCCTCCCCCGTCCTCCCGGGAAGTTTTATTCCAAAGGGTAGCCCTCGTTCCTGTAGCTTTATGTGACGCTGCTCCTACAGCCCTAGATGACCCATGGGAATATTCTGATACTGTTGTGACTCGTATATATTTATATCCTGTTCTGTCCGAGAGACTATTACCGCCCCTAGACGTATCACATAACGGTACAACCAATTGTCACACATTAAGGACAGTAGGGACAACTATGGCAACTAAGAATTATGTGTATAGACACATAGCTTTGAGTTAGCCGCAAGAACAAAGTGCTTATAATTCTAGCATCCACACTGAGATTATCAGCTTAATATTGCATCATTCTCAAATTGATGGAGCAATATTCCGACGATATCCAGAAATAGGAGAAGTTAAAGCTATTTAAAGCTCGTTTCGTATAGCTCTGTAACATGACCACTGAGCTCAAGTTGTTTGGTGACAAGCTCACTGAGCTCAGGTGGTTTGGTAATAAAGATGATTGAGCACAGGAAGTTTCGTAACAATTATGATTTAACTCGGGTAGTTTGGTAGCAAACACTGCTAACCTTGCATAGGTTGGTGACAACCCTACTGAGCTCGGGTAGTTTGATGACAAAAATGCTAATGTCTCCTAGTTAACTACATAAGCCCAAATGTCCATCTAAATCGCGGCTCCAAATCCAGCCTGATGCTGAATGGAACTAAAATCAACATTGTTAGATCTACATCAAGAAGACAATCTAAAGAAACAAGGATAGTACAAACAAAATATAAGCTTCGAAATTTAACGACAAGGCAGAAATAGCACAGAATTTCACTGCTGAGTTTACACCAAACTCACAAAACTGCGGCAGTAATGTCTCGCTCCAGTACGCACGATAGTCCTTAATAGTCAGACACGAAATATATATAATCCCTCGGCGCACTTAACGCCTATAATTATAACAACCTGGGGGTAATGCCACTGTTGACCAGACCACACACTAGAAGTTGAAGGGACGACGACGTTTCGGTCCGTCCTGGACCATTCGCAATCGACTTGAGAATGGTCCAGGACGGACCGAAACGTCGTCGTCCCTTCACCTACTAGTATGTGGTCTGGTCAACAAGTTAAGTCTATATTACAGGCGAATATGGGTGGTCCAAGAGGCAAGGTTTCTCAGGTCTGAAACCCTGCTCTTTAATGTTGCTTTTGTAAGGACTGGACACTGTAGTGATAAATAAGAAGTCTGTCTTGCCGTGTCAGACGGGGAGGGCGGCTAGACGCTAAATTATGAACGTGGTTTGAAACCATAGGAAAGATCACAGGAGGGGGAGGCAGAAAGCGTCTGAACTCTAGATGATATATATTTGTATCGTTCATAAACTCCTTAATATATGCTCATTGTATGAAAGCTCTGCTAAGAAAAGCATATTGCCGTCCAAACCCAGAGAAATGGATAAAATCACTGCAACTAGATAAGAAAACAATTACAATTTAAAGAAAACTATAGCGACGGACAAAGAAATTGATCTCAGGAACATGTTTATGCAAAATAAATTGTTAATTTAACATCAGCTTAATACAGCTCAAAAATAATGTCCACTTAAAAGAAAAAGTGGTGGCTGTCAGCCTGGCCTCTAATCTCAGGTCATGGATTGTTGACGGAATTGACCGATCCGGTAAATGATGCTTATTAGAACAATTTAAAGCGCAGTGAAAGTGACGTTTTTAGTGCATTTCCCTCGGTAGGTTAGGTGGGTTGCTTGGGTTCGGACGTTCGTCTTTTTGTAAAACAGCTCCACTTTTTTTTTACGGAGTTGCAAGTCGAGAGAGACCGGGCTCTATGTGCCTCAGTGAAAGTTTGAAAGTTCCTCAGTGAAAGCTTGAAAGTTCCTCAGTGAAAGCTTGAAAGTTCCTCAGTGAAAGCTTGAAAGTTCCTCAGTGAATGCTTGAAAGATTCTCAGTGAAAGCTTGAAAGTTCCTCAGTGAAAGCTTGAAAGTTCCTCAGTGAAAGCTTGAAAGTTCCTCAGTGAAAACTTGAAAATTCCTCAGTGAAAACTTGAAAATTCCTCAGTGAAAACTTGAAAATTCCTTAGTGAAAACTTGAAAGTTTTTCAGTGAAAGATTGAAAGTTTCTCAGTGAAAGCTTTCTGTCGAAGCTTTCCCTGGCCACTCACGGCTGAAAATGTTTCAACTTGTTCACAGATCAAATTCAGGGTAATTTTTTTCAAAATCTACCACAGCGTAAAAATCCAGGTGCCTCGGGGAAAAAAATAAATTTGCAATATTGTCGCTACACTGAACTAAAAAAAAAAAATTGCCTCTGCCTCAACAGATTATGCAGGTTGCCAAAAACAACGAAACTACGACGTTGCTACAACATTCGACAACGTTTTAACAACATCTAACAAGTTGTAACAACGTTCTAATACGTCATAGATGTTATTACAAGAGGTAACAACTTGATTATAAGTTGTAATAAGCTGAAAATAGGGACAGTTACTTTGTGTGTGTTTGCAGGAAGCTAACTAGCTTCCAACGCTTCTTGCATAAAGATCAACCATTTAAAGCTAACGTCCCTCAAAGCGTACTACGTACGTAAGTACGTAAGCGTACAAAGCGTACGTACGTGTGGCCTAAAGTAGACACATACGATCAAAGTAGAACTAATATTACGCGACTCTACGCACCGTCTTCTGACGGGTAGTTCGGTGAGGCTGGTGGAAATTTTTAAGGAGAAAGTCGGAAGTATAAAAGGCGTTTACGGCAGCGAAAACACAACACGATGTTTGCGACGTCTTCTGTTAGTTTCATTGCTTCCTCTGCTGATATTATCCTCACTTTATTATCTTCTTTCTCTCTCCTTCTTCGAATATAGACATTCTGTGAATTTATATATATATGTATATATATATATATATATATATATATATATATATATATATATATATATATATATATATATATATATGTATATATGTATATATATATATATATATATATATATATATATATATATATATATATATATATATATATATATATATATATATATATTGGTGTATACTGGCAGCAGGTTTTCTTTCAAACATGTTTCATTGAATATGACCGCATATTCTGTATTTATTATTTTCTGGTTTAGGGCTTCTATCCCTCTAACTATTTTCTTATATATATATATATATATATATATATATATATATATATATATATATATATATATATATATATATATAAATATATATATATATATATATATATATATATATATATATATATATAATATATGTGTGTGTGTGTGTGTGTGTAAATCACGAAGGAAAGATTAAGATAGGAATTTCCTTAAGTACTTTCACACATGCTGCACGAATTTGTTCCAAATTAGCATCTGCCTGGGAGTAAATGATCACTGATAGAGTGATGCTCTTGAGAATGGCACAGCAAGCGTGAGTCTCTTAATGACTGAGCGCCTTGTGTTTTGTTTGCCAAATTCTGGTTGTCAGCTAAGTTGCGCCAGAAAGAGAACTTTCAGATTCCAGGTCTTATACATAACATTAAGTCAACAATATCTTTTGGTTGTTAAAGGTTCTAATTTATTGACCAGTTCTACCAGAACGAGTCACGACAAGCCATCGCGCACCGCCTACCAGTCACTTCAGAGTTCGTATGACTGACGGAGAGCAAGCGATGCGAAAGAAGGGTGCATATTCGAGATGGGATCGAACTTATGCTTTAAATAACGTTTTTCAACTCATGCGGTCAAAAAGGTGTAAAATGCACCTCAGGGCTACAAGTTTCTAGCTAGTTCAGCTCCTCCTTGAACAGGGGAATACTATTTTTTTTTACATACGCACGAAATGTGACTCTACAAACAAGGCTAATTTGGAAGACGAACCTCAAATCGAATTAATTATTATCTAATCATCTATAGGAGAAATGTACAGAGAGAAGGGATAAAAATCTTAAAACTAAAAACATTGAAAATTAAAAATATTTTTAAATGTCTCTGACAAGCATATATTTAATTGTTAACAATCTTTAGAGAAACATTCGCAAATTACAAAATGAGTGAGACACCTGGCAACGCTAACACCGTGAAGCGGTCACACCACATGTGCTATATTTGCATAGTGAGTATAAACAAAGGCGAGACTGACTCTAACTCACCGTGCCACTCCTGCAGGAAACATCGCCGCCTACACAAATGTTAATTGAACGTTTGCTTCCCAGAATATACCTTGGTGAAGCTTGGTCAACACTTCTTGCTGAATGTGCTACTAGCTATCAACCGTACAGACTGAGTGTCTGATTGCAGCCAATGCTTGCAACCAATTTGCCCAGAGACTTTGGTGTAAGTCAATCAGTATCTTAGTGTCTGTTTATCATGTGACATAACGTCTCTGTTCACACCCTACCCAAACACAGGATATATAATGCCATTTGAGTCAATGTTTTAACATGCCTAACGTGAAATATAAAGAGTCATATAGAGTGTTTGAGATGTTTACATGATCCAAGGTTCACTCTTGCCTCGAGTGAGTTACAACTCCGTCTACACGCTGGCTAATATCTGAAAGGCATTGGAATAATGCACTCGTATTGGATCCCACTTGGTTACCGTCTGTCAGGGTATAGTGATAACTTCGAGCACACTGTGTTAGAGGTACATTAGGAAACAATAATCCCTTACATACAATCTGTTAGAGATCTGTTATGAAGCAGAAGATCTAACATACATTTATTACAATCTGTAAAAGAACAGAAGACTTTACAGTCACAGGTTATATTTTGGTCAGTACTTCTAACTAATGAAGTTGATTGATTGTAATCAATTATTAATTATAATCAGACAATGTAAGTTTTGTGATTGTAATTGTGTGTTTACTGTACACATCACTCAAGACCACCACCCTGGTAAGGACCAGGGAAGCTACCACAACCACCACCCTACGGGCCAGGGAAGCTCTACCACCTCCTTAATAATAGTGGTAGGCATTCCTCAGGGATGCTTTCTGTCTAAGCTTTGCCTTAAATAATTCAACGTAACATTAACTTCTTAGTGCCAAGCAGACTACCCAACATCACCTCTTGCTAAGTCATCCAGAGGAGAAAACCTTCATGTTGACTGCTCGTACCGGAGTTAGACAGCTGCTACGAGCTGCTTCCTGGGGCGGGGGTGTAACAAAAAAATGAGGTCTGGTCGAGGACCGGGCCGCGGGGACGCTAAGCCCCGAAATCACCTCAAGATAACACCAAGAAGATAGATATTATGAGGAAGACGTCTTCGCTAATCTTTGATTGTTACAAGTCGTTCCGAACGTGCAATGACCCACAACTGCGCTATGTGTAAGATTCTAAGATCTAGAAATAGTTTAATTTGATGGATTTGTTGAACGACTCTTATTGATACTTTTTTCAGATTTAATAGCCATCGTCAAGAGTATTAAACAGGAGTTGATAGTTAACATCAAGAGTATAGACTAAGGCAGGATAGATTGATATTAAGAGTGTAGACTAAGGCTGGAAAGATATCACCAGAAGTAATATCTAAGTAATCTCTAACTAAGGCTGGATAGATATCATCAAGAGTATAGACTAAGGCTGGATTGATATCATCAAGAATATAGACTACGGCTGGATAGATATCATGAAGAGTATAGACTAAGGCTGGATAGATATCAAGAGCACAGACTAGGACTGGATATCAAAATTTTTAGACAACGGTTGATTAGGTATCATCATGAGTTTAGTTTTGGGTTGGATAGTAGTAATCAACGTTTTTCTACCTTAACCTAAAAGTAACGGTTTCACAAACGTTTTTTGACCCAACCACTGTGACAGCAGGCTGCCAGACTCCCATTCAACACTTTTTGTTGTGGGAAAAATAAATGAAAATCTGTGTCCATTTTTATGCAGGTGAATATATTATAATTTTTCATTAAGTGGGCAAATTTTTATTCGTGTTATCAAATACTCATAAAATTACTCGTTAACGCGCGAGGAAGTTATTAAATTCAGGTTTAATTCAGCAAATATATGTGAGAGTGTGTACTCACCTATTTGTACTCACCTATTTGTGCTTGCTGGGATTGAGCTCTGGCTCTTTGGTCCCGCCTCTCAACTGCCAATCAACTAATATACATGTTCCTGAGCCTATTAGGCTCTATCATATCTACACTTGAAACTGTGTATGAGTCAGCCTCCACCACATCATTTCCTAATGCATTCCATTTGTCTACTACTCTGACACTGAAAAGATTCTTTCTGACGTCTCCGTGGCTCATTTGGCCACTCAGGAAGCAGTCCGTAACAGCTTTCTAACTACCAATTACCTATTTACTGCTAGGTAACTGGGGCATCAGGGTGAAAGAAACTACCTATTTTGTTTCTCGTAATCCCGGGTCACAGCTTTACGTGTACAGCGAGCTGTCCACTCAACCACCGGCGCCCATGTGTGTGTGTGTGTGTGTATGTGTGTGTGTGTGAGTGATTATATATGTTTATATATGTGAGAGAGTTGTATTTGAAGGTTTAAATGCTCCCCGTGACAAAAAAATACATATTATAATTTTTGTGCTGACGTGTTAGAACAACGGTGTATTTGTTTTTCGATTTTTTGTTTTTTTTTTGCTTAGATGACAACGTATGTGAATATTACATTCACATAAAGTATAAATGCATTCTTCTTTATCTGGAAATTATTTGATAAATGTCTGAATGCTAGCGTGCCAAATAGTTTCAAATATTCTTTGGTGATATTTTGTGCTTTCAAACCATCACTTTAGTGACACAAAATCTGTGTGTTCCGATCATCATATTAGCGATAAACATTTTGGGATTTTATCGATATTTTCCTGGATTTCGCGTATTTCTTGTTCCGAATTTATTTAGGAGGAAAAGTTTAAAATATTTCAGAGTGCCTCTTAGTTACAATACAACAAATCTGTTATTGATCCGGTTAACAATAACTTCATATTACACGTTTTGGACATGGCATGTGAGCTCTGACCGCTGACTCGTCAATGGATATGACGTCAGAGCTCTACTCTGATGTGTTTTACCGTAACAATGTAAATATAATAAAGATACAAACTAATACGAACCATATTACACAGATGTGTAGAGCCCAATATATATCAAATTTTTCCTGTCTGTCCTTCATGCTGTTGGTGGGTGAGTATGACTCCAACAAAGCTGTTAAAAGCAAAAATGGGCCGTGAAATCGGAACAGTACATATGTGTATGTATGTATGTAGTCATCTGGTTTTATTTACCTAGTTTAGCTTGCGGTTGAGCTCTGGCTCTTTCGGGCCTTCTCTCAACTGTCAATCAATCAACAGATTTGTTTCTCACACACACACACACACATACACACACACAGGAAGCAGCCTGTAGCAGCTGTCTAGCTCCCAGGTACCTATTTACTACCAGGTAACAAGTGCATCAGGGTGAAAGAAACTCAGCTTTTTTGTTTTCCGTTATCGACGGGGATTGAACCCGGACTCTAGGATTGCGAGTCTACAGCGCTGTCCACTTGGCTATCACCTATTAAGGGTGTGTGTATGTGTGAGTGTGGATTTAGGAAACATAATACGTATACTAAAATAAATATACTTAGTATTAAATTCCATTCACGTACAGGAGTAGAAGTGAGGGCCACTATGAGACTACATAAAGAGAGAGAGAGGATTTAACCCCATCCGCACTGGGCATAAATGGTTCAGTTTTAACAGTCGAACAATCAAATTCAATCTCTTTTCAAAAGCTTGTGGTGCATGTATAAATTGAGTTGGTGTGTACGAGATTAAAGTACATTTTTCATCTTAGAGAGCAGTAGTAGTAATAACATAATTATTGATTCTAAATATATACCGTCTAATCGGGATTGAAATTTAGATTTAGAATCATTATTTGTCGTTTATTTATACAAGTCATTCCAGTTATAGCCAGAGTGACTAGGTGATCAGCTACATGAAAAAAAACTTATGCCCTATAACCGTGTCTCAATAACAGAAATAATAATAATATTATTACCAAATAAAAAACGAAAATAGAATGTTTTTTCCATTGTCAAACACTGACCAATTTACAGGCAACACATCTAGGTGGAACGGTATTAGGGAAACTAACACACACAGGCTGTTTAGAGCCGCCGGCAAGATTTACAACCCGAGGTAAACACAAGAGTTACAGCTTCAGTCTGGCACCAGCAGCGGCGTCCTCTGCGGGGAATGTCAAGCAGGAGTTTTTAAGACGTCTGACATTTATCACGGCGGGCGACAAGCTGAGGCGAAATTGCTTTCTTCTCCGACATTTCCAATTCCTGATATAATTTATATATTACGGAAAATTGGTTGTGTGTGTGCAAAATGTGTTATGATATTCATCAGAATATACGCATATGTTACCTGAGAGGGGGAGGGGGAGGGAGGGGTGGTGGTGGGGGGGGGGGTATTGAAGTACAGGAAGGGGAAATGTTTATTGGAAAAGTCTTTAAAATTGAGGTTATGGAACGACGAAAAGATAGTTCTCTCTCTCTCTCTCTCTTTCTCTCTCTCTCTCTCTCTCTCTCTCTCTCTCTCTCTCTCTCTCTCTCTCTCTCTCTCTCTCTCTCTCTCTCTCTCACCGTCAAACCACATAAAACTCTGAAAAGAACATTGGTGAATTAGTTTTTCAAATTAACTCTCAACTAAAGAATAACTTACGATATACAGAGAACATTCGTGCTAGAATCATTGATCTCACCATTTCTTTGCCTACCTAACTTTCACACATGACACATGGTGGATATCTCAGTGACAAAGTGTATCTTAGTATCTTAGTGTTAGGCAGCGTCGGGGTAAGTGCCATGCATTAAGAAATATCGGCATCTTAAAAGCCTCTTCTTCCCCAAAACCCTCGATTTTCATGGCCTGAGATAAAATCACGAGGTTGTGAAAACCGTACAGTATAGCGCTTGCTCTCGATCATTTAAATCCGTCACTCAAAAAATGTGTATGGACCTGTAGAATTAGTTTAGGTTTGGCTACTTAAAGAAAGACTAGGTTAGGTTATGTTAGCTTTGGTTAGGGTAGGCAAGGTTAGGTTAGGTTAGGTTAAGATAATTAAGAATAGATTCTGACTATGGAACATAAATTAAATACCTGTGTGCAAATAATCATTTGTTCTTTGTAAATCACACACAGAAATCACAATAGCGTTATGCATCAAATGAACAAATCCACACGTCACGGCCTCGTGGATTTCTTCAGTATGTAAATCTATTATTACACTGTATATTTTAAGTATAATATTTGAGTTTTGTGGAGAGGAGGATAAGATGGGAGAGGGGCTGAGAGGCTGGAGAGGGGAGAGGTGACCGAAGGAGGGGAAAATGGGTAGAGATCGAGAGGGGATGGAGTGCAAGGGTATGATTTTAGAGAAGGTTGGAGAGGTTGGAGATGAGTAGGACAGGTAGAGAAAGGGAAGGGGGTAGGAAGGGAATTAGAGAAAGGGAAGGGGGTAGGAAGGAAATTAGAGAAAGGGAAGAGAGTAGGAAGGGATTTTTGAAGGAGGTCGTTGAGAGGGAAAGCCGGGGGATGATGGAGGAAAAAATGGGGAGGAGGAAGAAAGAATAGGGCTGCATTGGAATTTTGAGGAGAAAGGTAGAGAGGGGGGGCATTAATGAGGGAGATGGAGGAGAGAGGTGAGGAAGAGAGTGGGACGAAGAGGGGAAGATAGGAGGACAGTGTAGACGGGAAAGGAGAGGAGAAATAGGGGAATAGTGGAGATAAAAGGGGAGAGGGGGGGGATAGGAGATAAGAGAGTGGGAGGTTAGTGTGTGTATCGGAGGATGTTGGGAGAGAGAGAGGAAGAGAGGCAAGAGGGGATGGGTGATGAATGAAAAAGCAAAGAGAGGGGAGATAAGAAAACAAAGATGAAAGTGAGGAGAACGGCTGGGAGGGAGGAAGGGTGATAAAGAGACCCGGGCGAAGCCAGATAAACATATTTTTCAACGAGTAAGTGTAAGAATATATCCCAACACTATCACACTACACAGCCGGCTGACCCAGTAACGCAGATTTCCGTTGTTGTTAAAGTGAAGAGGACTTGAACCGACCTTATCTCACAAGGACCCGCGACGCCCGACAGCCTGCCCCTCACAGCTCCAGATTAGTTACGTAAATATTCATGGCGGCAATCGCCTGCTGCTGGAGTCGAGGGTCTAAATTCAGATTTGATGACTTGAGTTGGGACGAGGTGATTGAATCTCAAGAAGAGCCACTTGGTAGCTCACCCAACCCCACGACCATGAACTCTTGGTGGTGTTTAGGTCTCTCTCAAGTGTGACTTATGAGTGGATGGGTCTATCTCCAGTGTGACTTATGAGTGGATGGGTCTCTCTCCAGTGTGACTTATGAGTGGATGGGTCTCTCTCCAGTGTGACTTATGAGCGGATGGGTCTCTCTCCAGTGTGACTTATGAGTGGATGGGTCTCTCTCCAGTGTGACTTATGAGTGAATTTGCTGGTATGCGAGGTGCTTCCACCAGGCAGGAGTTGTTTGAGTTTACAATTACAAAGTAATTTTTGGAACACATTTTTGTTTTGAGATATATACAAGAGTTGTTACATTCTTGTACAGCCACTAGTACGCGTAGCGTTTCGGGCAGGTCCCTGGAATACGATCCCCGCCGCGAAGAATCGTTGTTACAACCAAGTACTCATTTTACTGTTGCGTTAAACAGAGGCTACAGTTAAGGATTTGCGCCCAGTAAATCCTCCCCGGCCAGGATACGAACCCATGGCAATATGGAACCCATATATTGGTGACTGGTGTATTCCTGGTGGTGATGAGTTAGTAAGCGTGTATCACAGCTTTATTAAACTTAGTGATGTATAGGCCCGACACCAATTTAAAGATTTAGAGATCAACACTATTGGGAAAAATAGGAAGGGACACAATTTACCATTAACGACAATAATTATAACATATAGATAGCTTGCATTTAAATTCAGAATATCATCGATTGTGTTACTAACTCTTGCACGTATACGAACACACAGGGGAATACATGCCCTGAAGTGTATACCTCGGTATGTATACTCTGTGTCCTTCAGTATTATTGTGATGTACAAGACTAAAGTATATTTACAGTATGCTACTGTTGAGGCCTTAGTATCCACCATGAGGTGGCTAGGCATTAGTATCCACCATGAGGTGGCTAGGTCTTAGTATCCACCATAAGGTGGCTAGGTCTTAAGCTTCACACCAGCCACAGTCGGAACACATTATCTTATTCAGGTCTGACGTAAAATGGTTTCCTGTTCAAAGGTTCATATACACAGTATCAATGGTTTTAAGACTGATCATTGTGTCATATCACAGCAATCACCGAGCTCTCTACAGCGTCTCAGTCGTTCTCAGTGCGAGAACTACCTACAAACTGGGTGATTCGACCAAATGGTTTATACGTAAACCCGGGCACAGCGTAGTTTGGCTCACAGGGAGATAATAGTGAACATAGTCTGTTGCAGTTCAAGCAAATTTTATCACGAGCAGGAATGTTATTTTCAGACAAAATTTTGAAGCAAAAATTCATGGTTCTTGAAATCGTGACACCAAAAAAAGGTATGGAAAATTATGCAAATAATTATTGCACTTAAATTATTCTAATGAATAAAATATTATTTAAATGTATTCGGCCTTTTAAAGTTCAAATGGCTTTATTAGTACTGCTGATGTTAATATTACCATATGTTTATATATGACTATCGTGCCCCTCTTAATTAGCAGTAAGTATGATGAGGGTGGGGGGGGGGAGGAGGAGAGGTTGTTCTATTAGTGTATACTCAGGAAATACAGCTAATTATACATTGTCATACACTCAAACATGCGCTCTAAAATACTTGAGGAAGAAGTGTTATGATCGACAGGTTATCCACCTCAGTTAAGCCGGGGCCCAGGAGCTTAAGTCACATTGTTGTGAGTACATTTGTGGCGGAGGAGAATATTTAAACACACACACACACACACACACACACACACACACACACACACACACACACACACACACAGTCTATTTAACATAAAGACAGTCTATTTAACACAAGGGGAACACGCACAAGGGGACACAGGTGGAAACTGAGTGCCCAAATGAGCCACAGAGATATTAGAAAGAACTTTTTTAGTGTCAGAGTGGTTGACAAATGGAATGCATTAGGAAGTGATGTGGTGGAGGCTGACTCCATACACAGTTTCAAGTGTAGATATGACAGAGCCCGATAGACTCATGAATCTGTACACCTGTTGATTGACGGTTGAGAGGCGGGACCAAAGAGCCAGAGCTCAACCCCCGCAAACACAACTAGGTGAGTACAACTAGGTGAGTACACACACATACACATACACACACACACACACGCCGACCAAAGAGCCAAAGCTCAACCCCCGGAAGCACAATTAGGTGAGTACACACACACACACACACACACATACACACACACACATACACACACACACACACACACACACACACACACACACACACACACACACACACACACACACACACACACACACACAAACACACACACACACGCGATCATCCTCTCCCGTTACAGGACATGAGAAATCTCTCTCATCATATGATATGAGAAACCTTCACTCCAATGTCCCTTAATTCTTTCAACCTTTCACTCACGTCTTAAGAACCCTCTTTCATTCTTTCTTTCTTTCTCCTTCCCTTTGCCCCCCACCTGTGCCCTCCACCCCTTCCCCTTTCCCTTCCCTTTAACCCCTCCTGTTCTCTCCACATCCGGACGTTCCCTCCACTCTTCCACATTCCCTCCACCCCCTGCCGTTCACTGAACCCCTTCCATTTCCCTTCGTACTCTGCCGTTCGTTCCCACCCCCCCCCCTTTGCCATTAACTGTTCCCGTGGCTGTTGCCTCCACCTCTTCCCGTTCCCTGTACTTTCTGGCGTTCACTCTACCTCTCCCCGTTCCCTGTACCCTCTGGCGTTCACTCTACCTCTCCCCGTTCCCTGTACTTTCTGGCGTTCACTCTACCTCTCCCCGTTCCCTGTACCCTCTGGCGTTCACTCTACCTCTCCCCGTTCCCTGTACTTTCTGGCGTTCACTCTACCTCTCCCCGTTCCCTGTACTTTCTGGCGTTCACTCTACCTCTCCCCGTTCCCTGTACCCTCTGGCGTTCACTCTACCTCTCCCCGTTCCCTGTACCCTCTGGCGTTCACTCTACCTCTCCCCGTTCCCTGTACCCTCTGGCGTTCACTCTACCTCTCCCCGTTCCCTGTACTTTCTGGCGTTCACTCTACCTCTCCCCGTTCCCTGTACCCTCTGGCGTTCACTCTACCTCTCCCCGTTCCCTGTACTTTCTGGCGTTCACTCTACCTCTCCCCGTTCCCTGTACCCTCTGGCGTTCACTCTACCTCTCCCCGTTCCCTGTACTTTCTGGCGTTCACTCTACCTCTCCCCGTTCCCTGTACCCTCTGGCGTTCACTCTACCTCTCCCCGTTCCCTGTACTTTCTGGCGTTCACTCTACCTCTCCCCGTTCCCTGTACCCTCTGGCGTTCACTCTACCTCTCCCCGTTCCCTGTACCCTCTGGCGTTCACTCTACCTCTCCCCGTTCCCTGTACCCTCTGGCGTTCACTCTACCTCTCCCCGTTCCTCGGCGTCTCGTGGAATATTTCTCCAGGCGATAACGAGGCACTTGGGTCGTATGCAAGACGTCAGTAATGATCCCTGAGACTGGCTCGACCAAGATAAAATTCTGCTCTCTCGGGAGAGCTCGTCCGAGGGCCCCTTCAGACGGTGACTCCCTGCCCAGCGGCTGTGTGTGTGTGTGGGTGTGTGAGTGTGTGTGTGTGTGTGTGTGTGTGTGTGTGTGTGTGTGTGTGTGTGTGTGTGTGTGTGTGTGAGAGACACAAACACACATACATGTATGGATCTATGTTGTTAAATGCACCAAAATGAAAGAAATGAAATAGCAATCACTGTTCTGCAAATTGCAAACACACAATCAATGGAACGCACTGGCAGGGATAATGAAAATAGTGAGAACATTGTTTATCTAAGGCCTAAATTATTGAAGTGTGGATATCAAAGCAAAGTATTTATGAATAGAGAAACACCCTCAGAGTATTTTATTAACCCAGGTGGTCAAACGATTCATAAGGTCTTTGTGGAACTATGATGCAACAGCATAGGAAAGTAGAGGAATTAGGCCATTAAATGTCATATCTGCAATCGACGATTCATACTGAATATTGATGAAACGCGAAATTTCACTCATTGGCATCAAAATGCTTTATCTAGAAATTATATAAATATACGAAATAAAAAACAGAAATATAAAAATTAAGGGAATTTGCTGAACAAAAAGTGGAGAATAGAAACTGGCGGCGTTGTGGTAGAGAAAAGAGGGAAACATGAGGTGAAGGTGACAGAGATACTACACAACTGGAGTACAAGTGTGAATACTTCAACGCAACAAGAACCATACAGAGCTGTAACTAGCACCAACAGCTGACACAAAATATTAAAATCGTCATCCACCCTTTGATCCTCCTTCAAATCCATCCTAAGAGCCAACCTACAAAAATAAATTTCGTTAACTTCTGTACCTCTCCCCTCATCCCCGCCTCGTCCATTTCTCCACATGCTTCTACCACCAACTAAGTGGTTGGGCACCATTCCTTACTCCCCCGTCAAGTCCCAAATCCTTATCCTGATCCCTTCTTAGTACTGTTTTTTCGTAATGGCTTGGCACTTTCGTCTGATACATTTCTTTCTATTCCTCCATCAAATACTGCCTTCTCCTCCATCCTTCCCTCCACTACCCTCCACTCTCCTGCACCTCCACCTCCAGTTTCCCTACTTATTGTGGGACACATTTAAATTTAAAGGAGAGGCTACAGGCATTTATGCAAACGCTGTGAGACAGTGGGATTCTTCAGGGGTTGTGCGCGTCAATTCCGGACACGAAGCCGTTGGTCCAGAGCATTTGGGAGATCCTGTAGTGCCACTATCAGGGTAGTGCCATGGCTGATGCGCCTGCATAAGTCTACAAGAAGTGAAGGGCATCCGAGCCTCTCATATACATTTGTGTGGTTGTACGAGGTGCAACACAGCTGAGTAGAGAAACTGTGTGCATTGGGTACTGGAGTACACGTTGATCCTGAGTAAAGAGTTACTCCTTGCGTGTTGAGGAAGAAGATACCGAGTGAAGGCACCAAGCCAGCTGAGGGTGAAACAGAGGGCTGCAGAGGTTCGTATGTCTAGTTCCCCCACTCTACCCCACTTCTCTCTGGGGGCGCTGGAGGACACATGTTGTCCAGAAAGCTGTTGGGTGACAGGTCCTTGTTGCCCGTGAATTGCAATCAGGGTGAGCATGCAACAAATGCACAATTTTTTGGAAAATATCAAGCTATCTGTAGGGATATGAAACAAAATTATTGAGACGTGTTCAACCAAGATTTCGGTATTAAGATAGAGATAGAAAAGTGGTTATTCTCTTGTCCAACAACTCACCAAGTAACAACAGTATGTCTGAAAATGTAATAAAACCATGAAAAAAGGCATAAATATCTTCCAACAAGTAATGGGAGACTTCAGTTAGGTAAAATGAATGAGGAGCATTGTACCGAAAATGAATAAAAGAGATATATATATTGAGGAAAAATGGTACAAATTACAAGAAGGAACTATTAAACATAACATATCCGAATGGAAACCTAGATAACTGATAATTATTCTACCAAGGTTAAAACTGGTCTTCACACAGACCAAGACAATACTGAGAACTTCAAACATGTTATGCCAATAAATTCAGTAACTACTGTGTTAGTCTCTTGTATATAGTGACAATAATGACTGTAGTAATAAAACATATGACTAGAATACAATAAGGTAGAATACCACAAGTACAATTTAATCCCGGAAAAAAATACCTTGGGGAACAAATCTTATTGGGATATCAGCTCAAGGCAAGTTGGAAAATGATACGAGAAAACTCAAAGAAACTGAAAACAGATTTATTCGTAGTTCCCAGAGAGACAATGACACCATGAGGAGCATAACCTGACAAACAGAACCTGTAGACGTAAAAAGAGACGTAAAAGATTATGAAGCAAATGAAACTTGTGTGGAGATGAAAGTAAAAGAAACATGTATAAGAGAGAGGGAATAGAGCGTTCATATAAATTAGGAGACGGATGAAATGCACAAGGAGAATGAAAAAGCATCGAAAGCTGAAGCCAAGAACTAACCTAAACTGTTACATAACCGCAACAGAAGAGAGAGAGAGAGAGAGAGAGAGAGAGAGAGAGAGAGAGAGAGAGAGAGAGAGAGAGAGAGGGAGGAACACAGTGTATACAAAATAACCTGCAGCTATATGTTGTGACAGCCGCCAACCAGACACTATATCACCTCATGAATACTGAAGGACTACAGCTGAAGAACAGTCCGTTTTATATAGTATTCAACTCCTCTCTGAAATGGAGAGCAGCATAACAGTTAGAAAATTACTTATACCCGAACATTAAAAACCAACGAAGAGAAAAACAAGAGTCAATGAAATACAAGACAGAAACACTAAAAAATATAATTGCATAAGTGCAAACAGAAAAACGGGAAGAACAGTTATAGACGTTATCCAGTGAGTATCTTCGTGATTAAAGATGACTATTATCAATGATTTTGACACTGTGCAAATTGCTGTTTGAGTTGCTCTTTCCTCAACTTCCATGTTGGATCACTTGCTCTCATTTAACTCTCGCCTTGTCCTCGTTCCCTCCGCGGGTGACCTGTACACAACAATAATCAGTTACACTTCACCTCTTCAGACTGTTACCAATTTCGTCGTTCAGTGATTCATTAAGTTTACTTTTCTCTACTCTGAATTTGAATAGAAAAATAATAAAAATGCAATTCCCCTCTCACCCACCCACCTGTTTTACCCTCTAATTACTCGCTCCCTGATAATTACCCCGGAGTATTGCATTGCTTATCGCGGATGACAATTTGGTCTCAACGACCCATGTAATCTGTTTTTGCTGCTCCGACGCACGATCCTAAAATTATGCTAGTGTCCGTGACCCAACGTGTTGTGGAGAAAAACACAGCTAACTGTTCATATTTACTGCGTGTGGAGAATGTGGGGTTATGACACTGGGGTTTACAGGGGCGATGTGTCGGAGGGAGAGGGATAGGTATGAGGGAGTAGCTGGCTTGTGAGGTGGAGTGTTTAAGGGTACTTTATCGGAACTGTAGTATGAGGTAACAATGAGATTACGTCGTGGGTTTGAGTGTAAGTATAGGATGGAGCTGGGTTTGAGGATGGGTCAACTATGGGGGTGGATATCGAGAGTATGTAATACAGTGTTCCTTGTGTATAGCTGCTAAATTTTCTTTTATATTTCCATCTTTTTCCTATCTTCCTTCTGTCTCGTTTTTGCTGGTTTCTTTACTCCTGTGGTAAATGTGGTGCACATTCTGGTTTCATATTTCGCTCCAAAACCCGTCAGTTATTGTTTTTCCATCTGATATTCTTTCTGGCTGGGGGAAGCGGCGCCCTTCTTTATATTTCCAAAATGTGGAGTAATTTTTAATACATTTGCTCCATATTCACTAACTGCATCTGATCAGTAGAACGACAGTTTCGATGTTTTGGTGGGTCGACCATCGATCGTCGATAGTTGAAGGGGATTAGCATCGTTCCTTTCCCGTATATGCCATATCCCAGCTCCTTGTTCTCATATCCCAGCTCCTTGTTCTCATATCCCAGCTCCTTGTTCTCATATCCCAGCTCCTTGTTCTCATATCCCAGCTCATTGTTCTCATATCCCAGCTCATTGTTCTCATATCCCTCATATTTTTGGGGTATTTGTGTAGGAAGGATGTAGCAGGGAAAAGCGCCAAGCTATTACGCCTATTTAACACTTGGAAGGGGTCAGGATAACGATTTGGGATAGGACGGAGTGAAGGAATGGTGCCCAAAGACTTGGACGGTCGGAGATTGAACGCCGACCTGCATGGAGCATATGCCCAACTCTTCTCGCTGTAAGTCAGACGAAGTAATGTGAGTGAGCGAAAAATATTGCTTTTCATGAATACAATTATGTGAAAATCTCCCTTGAGTATACGAAGCACTATGCCCACTACGCAACAGCGTGTGAAAATTATATCACGTGATGGAACTCTGTGATTTTAAAAGTGTGCAACATTGCCAAGCTGCAAAATATATCATAGTGATTTACGTGTCCAATGAGTACCGAAATAGTTTTGTTTTAGTGAGCAGAAAATATGAATTAAAAAAGAGGTAGTTCTCAATTTAAAAATATTATTACTGTAAATATGTCAGCTCACCAAAAATGTAGATTAATATAGTTAATAGGATGATTTTTTACTGCAAATATTTACAGCAAATTTTTTATTGCAAATATTTTATATATATATATATATATATATATATATATATATATATATATATATATATATATATATATATATATATATATATATATATATATATATGTGTGTCAGACCACGGAGAAAGAATTGAAACAGAAATTTCCTTAAATAGTTTCGTCGTCGCTATTCGCTCGTATGTGTTACATAAGGCCAAAAATCTTTGTATTAGAAAATGAAAGCGGCTCGCTAAAGTGACGTACTGTTCCGTTTTCTGTTTTGGGTCCTCTGGTAGGTTAGGAAAGGACATTTGAAATTGACTGTTTTCCTTATTCAATTTTCCTTATTCAATTTCATTGACCTTAAGGTTGAATAATTAGTCATTATTCCCTTTCTTGTAAAAAGAGAAAGTGAAACGAATAAGTTCATAACGAACAAAAATCAAGCTTTATTTAAATAATCAATATTTGTAAAAAAAAAATAATAATCCCACTATATAGTTCCTTCAAAATGTGGACAATTCAATGCATGGCAACACATGGGTTGCAAACTCATGGTTTAAGTAGATTAAGAGGATGCAATGCTTGTTAGCTGAAGAGGTACCAAGCGGAGGTAATCCTTAGAGATCCTGTAAAATCCTGGCTCTTCTGCCAGCTCCCTGATGGCCTGACACCGTGTCCCAGGGACATGGAGCCCCCTCCACACATCGATGCTAATTGGAAAGAAATATGGTTGTGTATCTGGCTGGGAGATCCGCTAAGTAACAGAGGCAACTGACCTCTCTTATAGCTGGCTTCCAATCAGTACTATCCCGACGATGGCATACATGTCCCTCTTGCAAGCACACGCTAAATGTCCCCCTTGCAAGCACAAGCTAAATGTCCCTCTTGCAAGCACACGCTAAATGTCCCCCTTGCAAGCACACGCTAAATGTCCCCCTTGCAAGCACACGCTAAATGTCCCCCTTGCAAGCACACGCTAAATGTCCCCCCTTGCAAGCACAAGCTAAATGTTTCCTTCAAAGCCAACATCCATAAGAGTTACAGATATGTTGATATCTGCAGATAAAGAGAGATGAAGAGATATGACGTAGCAATTCCCTATTGACTGGAAGGAGCTGTCAGGAACGCCGCGTAGGGAGTGCTACTGGCGGACAAGGAGAGGACGTGCGGTCATTACAGGTGTAATATCATTAGCACAGGTGTGAAGACAGGTGGAGGGCTGAGAGTGGAGGGTATTAGAGAGGGAGATGAATCGTGGGTTGATGATGTCCGAGAGGGAAGCTGCCGCCTTGTTAGAAGGATTACATGGGGAGGGAGGGCGGGAGGGAGAGAGAGAGGGAGAGAGGGACTGAGGGAGGACAGGAGGGAAGGATGGAAGGAGAATGGCAGGGAAATATGAGGAGGGGGAGGAAGAGAGAAAGAGGGGAGGAGAGAAAAAGAGATATAAAGGAAGAGGGGAAGGAAGAGACGGTACAACACTACCACACCACAAGAGACAGTACAACACCACCACACCAGTAAACAATATCAAGCCACTATGCCGTGTAGATCCACAAAGTATCAACATGTTGGTCCACATACTGGATAACCATATTGCAGAACATCACGTAATACAACCTCATCACAACATCACATACGGAACACTATATATATATGAGTTCACCATATTACTATCGTCACAATAACGTCGCTGAAGATATGATGACCAAGCCACACACACACCAGAAGATAATGAGACGTCGTCGTTTCGTCTATACATATATGATCATCACTATATATGAGTTCAAGACTAAACAACATTTTCCACACCACATACACACATCAGATAACCACCACATGAGACCACTCCACATACAAGACGGCCAAATTAGGCCTGAACGTGAAATTTAGGCTTATGAGGCCACAACATATAAGATTACCACATAAAGTTAAAGAAACCAGCTAAAGCGACCACCACATGAGAATATTTAATAATTTGGAAGTTTGAAACCAAGTTCAAAAATGCTGTCATTGCCCATACAAGTCCAAACCAAGCTCCCTTGACCCCATAAAAGTCCAAACCACGCTCCCATGACCCACACAAGTCCAAACCATATTGCCACGACCAATTCAAATGTGTGGTCGTGTATGAATAGTTCCCTGTTGTCGTTATCCACCGTGTGGTCGTGCTTGAGTAGTCGTCCCGATCGTGTAATATAAAAATTCCCGACCCCAGTATCATATTTCCTTATAATACTTTGAATGATGGATTCCTCTACCATTTACCTTTTCTAAACGATGAGCCTGACCTTGAAGATGTTTCCTGACATCTCTTTGATCATCTGCTTGTCTAACTTTCAATCATGTCAATCACGTTATTACTCAATTCATTTAATGTCTGCATCTATTCCAGCGATTTACAACGAGTGTTCTGTGTATGTGAATCATATGTCCTCTAATAAAAGGCCAATGGCTCAATTCCCTCAAATTCAAGGCTAAATTGATGCACTCTTCAATTTTAAGAGCAGTAACTAAACTTTTTCTGACCCATGTCTCACATTTGTTTAATACTTTCTTCGGCCTGTGTCCTGTCTTTACTCGTCACGATGTGCCTCATCGCCCACAATTATAATGTGCTGACAGTTAGGAAGTATTGGTGGAGAGTGAAGACTGTCAGTGAGGAAGTAGATTGTGTGAGCAGCCTGCTGTTAAGATCTGAACATTGCGCCTACCTGTACTGACGTTCCGGGATTTATCTATATTTTTTTAAGAACTAAACTTCAGGCTCTCTTCTCTCTGCCTCCGTCTCTGCTGTCTGTCTCTCCTGTCTGTCTGTCTGTTTGTCTCTCTCTCCTGTCTGTCTGTCTGTCTCTCTCTCCTGTCTGTCTGTCTGTTTCTCTCTCTCTCTCTCTCTCTCTCTCTCTCTCTCTCTCTCTCTCTCTCTCTCTCTCTCTCTCTCTCTCTCTCTCTCTCTCTCTCTCTGTCTCCCTCCCTCCCTCCCTCCCTCTCTCTCTCCCTCTCTCTCTCTACCTCCATCATTTTCTCTGAATCATATATAAAATTATTATGCTCCGCTTGAGAAATTTTCCTGATAGTAAATTGCTTTGCACATTTTTGAAAACAACAATAAGCCAATTTTACAACACCACTTTTATTACGCTAAATGAAATTGGTTTGAAACAAACTGCTTTTTATCTGATTGGTCAGGTATTTCATTTTTTTGAAAACAAAGTTTTTTTCCTGATTATTTCTCATTCAAAGCCTGGGTGAAATAAGCAGCTTAGTTGATCCACTGTTGGGTGACTTATGGGCCATTAAAGCTGGCTGCCCATTCACTTAATGGGCAGGAAATTTTACACTTTTTATTCCCATCTTTTTGAGTGAATATGAATGGATAAATGGGAGAAACGAAAGGGATAGAAAAAGGCTTTAGGAATAGCCACACAAAAATAGAATAGGAAACAATGGATGTTCAAACTTAGATTCAAGAATAACCTGGGTAAATATTAGTTTTTAAAACAAAGTTGTTACTTGGAACAAATTACGGGGGCTAACATAAAATTAGTGGGATAGATGGATTGTTTCAAGCGTAGGCTATACGTACATATCTAAAATGAGTCTGGGTGATTCTAAAAAAAAAAGGAGCTGCAAGCTTCAGAGATCTTTTTATTCCTGAGTTTGGAATTAGAATCGCTCTTTATCTTGTAACATGTTGTCAGTTTCCTCTCAATTTGACTTCTATGTAACCTGTTTCTGTGTGATGTAACAGCTGCGCAAGTGGCAGCAGTAGTTACAGGAAAAGAACCAATAGCAGAACTAGCAACAACAGCGTAACAGAGTTATCAGCAGCAGCAGTCAAGCGTCAGTAACAATATTTACAGCAGCAACAACACGAGAAACAAAAGAAGCAATAACAGGAGAAACGGAAGCAGCAACAACAGTAGCAGCAACAACAGGAGCAACAGAAGCAGCAACAACAGGAGCAACAACAACAGAAGCAACAGAAGCAGCAACAACAGAAGCAGCAACAACAGGAGCAACAGAAGCAGCAACAAGAAGCAGTAACAACAGGAGCAACAGAAGCAGCAACAACAGGAGCAACAGAAGCAGCAACAGAAGCAGCAACAACAGGAACAACAGAAGCAGCAACAACAGGAACAACAGAAGCAGCAGCAACAAGAAGCAGCAACAACAGGAGAAACAGAAGCAGCAACAACAGGAGAAACAGAAGCAGCAACAACAGAAACAACAACAGAAGCAGCAACAACAGGAGCAACAGAAGCAAGATTAATAACAGCAGCAGCAGAAGCAGCAGCAAGAAATGAAGTGCTCCTCCTCTCTATCAGCTTTCATTCGGATTAAATCCTCCCCCCCCCCTAAAAAAAAACAATGATCAAAATCTCTTTAGACAGCCAACAAAAAGTGACAAGATGGTCCTATTTTTCAGTCCATGTCTACTTGTTCAGAAAAAAAAACTCTTGCTGACTCAATGAGAAATGAAAATTATCTATCTTTCAATTACGTGCATTGCAAGGAATTGGTTATGCACAGAAAACAGGTCACAAAAACTTTACTGAAACCAATAACCCAACTGGTTCAGGGACGGACTGAAATATTTTAACTTTCATTTCCTATGTGTGGGATGGGTTTTTTGTTTTGTTTGTTAATTTGCTAGCTATTTTTTTAATTTGTTAGGAATTTAATACTAAATCAGAAGGAATTTGAAACCGAATATGAATCTTATAATTCCCACTCTAGGTTACGTTCATTCAAAACCACTGGATTATGTAAACAGTAAGTCAAAATAATGTTGTAGTGGAAATTAGACACTATTTTGTATATATTGGAAGTGACGAAGTATATAAATAATCTAATCTCTATATATATTAGAAGACTAATATAAACTAATCTGTATATATTAGAAAACTAATATAAACTAATCTGTATATATTGGAAGACTAATATAAACTAATCTGTATATATTGGAAGACTAATATAAACTAATCTGTATATATATATTGAAAGACTAATATAAACTAATCAGTGTATAATAGAAGACTAATATAAACTAAATTGTATATATTAGAAGACTGATATAAACTAATCTGTATATATTGGAAGACTAATATAAACTAATCTGTATATATTGGAAGTGGAGACGCCCTGGTCCATCCCAGGCCTCCCCCACCCCCCTCGGATGGGAAATATCAGTTTGTCACACTTGAATATAAAGTTTGTCACTTCCTTTATATTCCAATGTGTTGGTGGCCGTCTACTGAAGTATATAATCCTAGTAAACAAACCTATAACATAGAAAGTATTAAGGTATTACAGACATGATCTCTATAATACAGCGAGAATAATACATTTCAGTTCCTGGAGCCGCTATACGCGTTTAGATAAGCGCGCGAGATGTATGTCTTTTATCGTGTAGCAGATGTGCAACGGACAGGAAACCTCGATTAACATTCTCATGTGAAATGTTGCTTGAAACGACAATAAAATAGTTAAAATGCGGCTTACTGAATCGTGTACACTACACCATGTATAAGTTAATTCCAGAAATTAGAAACCTCCTTTTTAAAGAGGTTTCGGGAATGCTGACGGCCATTTCCGTTCTCTAGAAAAGTGAAGATCAAGAACTGATGTAACTGATGGATATATTCACGAGGAAATCCCACTAACGTGATTAATCAATAAGGAAATCAATGAGATCAATTCGGGGATTTGATTTGTTAAATGAAAAATCTCTTTAGTGTCATGTTCTTGTGCATGTGATGTTGAAGGGTGTGGTGGAGAGCTGCTATATGGTGTGGTGGAGAGCTCCTATAGGGTGTGGCAGAGAGCTCATATAGGGTGTGGTGGAGAGCACATACCTACACCACAGTGCTAGAAGACTATATGTGAAACCTGGACTGGCGTCCTGCTTTGATAGGTCAAAGGGGTAAAGTGCAATACTTGGGAGCTCCAAGGTCCAGGGTTCGAGTCCCCCACATTGCTCCAATTGAATTTCTCATTGAATATGTATGCACAAAATGGTATAAGAAAGAACATTATACTAAAGTGATAATTATATAAACAGAAAACAAAACACACAAAAAAATGGATACAAACTGGATAAGTTTCTATTCCGAAACGATTTAGGAAAATATTGATTTGAAAACAGTGTTTTGGATATACGAAACAAATTACTGGGTAGCATAACAGACGTGTAATCGCGGGATTAGTTCAAGTCGGAGGTTATACATGTAAGTGAATGTAAATAGAACATAGAATGTAAATGTGAACTGTAAATAGGACCTGCTACGTATGGCGAAATAGACCTTCTGTGGAATCCTTTATTCGAATGCTGTTATGTTCTTAACAAGTGGCGGATGAGTTCGGAGTCCCAGAAGACAGCTCGCCCGTACCGCGGGCTAAATTCAGTTACATAACGGCAAATGTATTTTGTTGACTAATTGCGTTTGGCGATATATTGTGTATCCCTGTGGTCGAAGCTAAGTAAGTTACCTCTGGCAGAGCCAAGATAATTTACAACAATATCAAACTGAAAATTAAATAATACTTTAATAAAGCCCTATTTCCCGTTCTCTTGGCAAAGTGTTTTTTGAAACGGTTACACAATTCATTATTACATGACTGTATCCCCTAATAGTATTAACAATGAATCAAGTTACGGTATTTCCTCCATGGAATATAATTTTTGCAATATACTGACCACAAAACAAAAGAGAATGAAAGCTGATAAGTCACCATAAGAAATTGCATTGTTAAACTGCGGTATTTGCTAATTTGGGCTATTCATTACCTGGAATTGGGAAGAGAAATGAATTATTAAAACTGAATGGATGTGTTGTGGCTTGTGAAATTTTGTTCCTACTTTGGTATCTGTATATTGAGGCAGGTTCTGTAGGCCTATCTTTTCTCATTACCAGTCATTCATTACCTCAACCAGTCATTCATCCTTATTATCCTAGTCTTTGCTTTTATCCAATTTAGATTAATTTTTTTATCTAAATTGGATACATTTTAATATAAATTGATACCATCTAAATGTATCCAATTTAGATCCATTTTATCGTGTTCTATTTTGAGTTGTATAGATAATATTTAAAAAAAAATATCCCTCTTTCTTATGCCCATTCATCCACTTGCATACTTCATTCATAACTCGCCTTTATAGAAAATTACCATCTAGCTTTTTTCAATATCTTTTCATATAGAAGGTTTCTATACCCTGGCACTAACTCGGTCAACCTTTGGCTTAGCGCATTCTAGTAAATATGTCCATCCAGTAGTATGAGGACCATTATTGAACTGCATAATTTAAATACAGCCCAACAAGAGCATGATATTGCTCGATAACATTGCTTCTATAGAGAAGTCAATTTGCCTTGCTGACAATATACTTTGTTGCATTTATATTTTTTTGCCTTCAAGTTGCCATTTATCCAAACCCTCAGGGGTTTTTTCAATCAGATTTCGTCATCTCGTCATTTTCCAGCTGATATGTAGTAACTATTATTAACTATCCTTAGGGCATTATAGGGTCAGCATTAAACTGCATCTGCCAATCCTCCGTCTATTCATCTTTCATTAGTTACATCATCTTTTCATCAGTTTCATCTTTTGTATCATCTTTTCTTAGCTTGTTACAATGACACTCTTTCAAACATTTTAAGCTGATTACGATGGTTACAGCTGTTCAATGTGATGCTTAATCCAAGTTCATAATTATGAAAATTGAAGTAACTACAAAAGTTCAATTTGCCCCTGTGAAGCGCCCCCTGTGTACAGCAAGCCAGACTGTGATACGGTTACTATCGTTCAAACACTTCTATGTCAATTTCAACAACTTTGATCTCACCTCAGTGTGTGTGTATCGGCGTTTTGTGTATCAGTTGTCTATTTAGCATTGTATCAAGGCCCTTTGTGCTCTCCAATAACATACAATTTTCGCACACCTTTCACTCATCGTATCAGGTGTGTGTGTGTGTGTGTGTGTGTGTGGCATGCTAACAGATGTGGTGGGTGTGTGCACTATTCCAGTGTTGGACTAGAACTACAGGGTGACAGGAGTCCCCGGATGGATGATATAATACAGTGTTTTAACAATAAGAAGGACCTTAAGTTGTAAGGAGTAAATTATGCCATGTAATATACCATGTGTGTTTATTTTATAATATATAACTTCTTGTCATCTCTCTACTCAGCCGTTTCCCTACTTCTTGAATGGGCTTTGGCACAACTGAAGGCCACATTGCCCTTGACGGTACAGTAAAGGAATATTCAGAGTAGAGTTGTAGCCCAGAAACACGGCCAACTTGGGAGAACATAATGCAGGCCAGGCCGTGCCTTAATTAATATAAGTAGTTTATAACTGGGCAGCGGCAGTCGCAGTCAGTTAGATGTGGAGAGCTGAGTAGTGGAGAAAGGCCTCGACACCAATAATAAGAGCCAGTGACATATACCTCATTGGCACCCCTATAGTCCTCTCAACCTGTTATACCCTATTCACCTCTGGCAACTTCAGATACCCTTTAGACCTCTGTCTACCTCTAATCCCCTTCTACTCCTGTCTACTTCTAATACCCCCCCCCCTCTAGTTTTTATCTCTAATACCCACAGCACTTCTATTTGTCTTAATACCCGTCAATTCTCTCTGTTTACTTGAAACACACTTCTAGATTTCTGTGTACTTCCTCTCTTCCAATTTCGTTTCTGCTCTCCTCCCAGCATCCCGTTTTAATCTCGGTATTGCTTTCATCCCCTAACAGATTTTGATTATAAATTCAATTTCTCTTCCCCTGTTCATTGTCGCCATCATATGTTGCCTGTGGCGGCGTCCCTCTGTACTGCTTGCCTCAAGAAATCGTCGCTCGAATGGTCAGTATCTGTATTTCCACTCCAAAAGCATAATCCCCCTGAGTCAGGGTATTGTGCTGGCTCTCCTGTTTGTGTTCCTTGGGGCTGGCACCTGTGTTGTTCTTCATGTTCATATGATATGTCTCTTTTGCTTTATTCTAAGATGTCTTTCGTGTGGTATTATGAACGTTTGCCTCCTTTTCTGCATGCTTCACCGTGTTTATCTCGTGTGATTGCTTTTTTCGCAGTCATGCATGGTATAGGACGCTCACTCGAGCATTATTCGGGATGCAGCTGAGATGGGGTTCTCACCGTGCACAGTATCTACCTTGTATGCGACGAGCGGATGTTGTGTTGCTTGAGGATCTTCACTACTGTTCCCTGTAATCTATAACACACACACAAACAGACAACTCGCGTCTTGGGGCCTCGTGGCTAAGTGGACAACGCTCGGGGGTCGTAGTCCTAAGGGCCTAGGTTGAATTCCCGGTCGAGGCAGAAACAAATGGACAGAGTTTCTTTCACCAAGAGCTAATAGCTCGATTCTGCTAGCACAAGTTTTAAATATTGTTATGACATCAGGTTACCTGAAGAACGAGTCTACCTCAATGAGAGTTATTCGACAATCTGGGACTGATCGAGAGGTCAGAGGAAGTATAGATATATGTAAATATACTAAATACATGATAAATGTCAGTGAATAATTTAAAAGCAGGAGCAGAGGAAGAGCATGTAAATAGGTGACATGGAATGAGATGTTGATGCTTTAGTGACATGATGGATTTACAGGTTTGTGTGGGGAACTGTAACGTTTGTGTAGGGAACTGTAACGTTTGTGTGGGGGAGCTATAATGTTTGTGTGGTGCAAGTTAGTCAGAGAACTTGGGGCCAGAGGAGTACAAGCCATACTGTAAGGTGAAGTAGGACTTCCAGTGAGAAGTGGAACTTCGTGGACCTAGTGGATCTTCGAGCTGTGTAGGGAGAATAGTAGCGAGTAGGAGTCGGTACACATCGTTGGTGTGAAGAGTTTAGAGAGCTTCACTGACTTTAAAGGAGACTTCATTGCAGATGATTGGAGGTGCTGCGGGAGGGCCTTACATATTTTGAGGACCCAGATGATGATTGTAGTAGGGGACCTCGAGTAATGGAATAGAGGATCATAAGGACCTCGATATCTAAGAGAGGGAGAGTGCTTGATTGCGTTTGTGGCGTGAAAGGCGCAGTGCAAGGTGAGAGAGTGATGCTTTTTTGTACAGTAGGAAATATATGTCTCCCTCTCTCCTTACCTCTCTTCCACCTTCTTCGGTTTTCCCCTGGCCTCTCTCTTCTCCCCATCTCTCTTTCCCTCTCCTCTACTTTCAAATCTCTCTCATATACAATTAAATATTAAAAAGCACTAAAACTGCTAATTAACTCAACGGAAAATACAACTTATATATCAAGCTTCAGGACAGT
Organism: Procambarus clarkii; assembly: GCF_040958095.1. Lineage (NCBI taxonomy): Eukaryota > Metazoa > Arthropoda > Malacostraca > Decapoda > Cambaridae > Procambarus > Procambarus clarkii. The sequence continues at coordinate 2,311,882 of NC_091238.1, read as the reverse complement.
TTTTGACTAACCTGCAGAATAGCCGGAGAACCGGATTCTCTCGATTGCCGCATTTTTCTGGGGCTATTTGGAAAATCAAATAAAACTGATGCTGGATTTCTTGTAGTTTGATACTAGTGCCCAACCCCATCTGGCCTGTGATACTCCCATACCCACCATGTGTCATTTTGGTGAGTTGGGTGAGGCTATTCCAAAGCGTTTGGCTCCTAATCTCTGGCAGACAGTGAAAGAGACAACTAAACATTCTCTTTTAGAGATATTCATGTATATACAGATTTACAATTTCACACCTAGGCAAACGGAATTGGGTTATGTTTACCAACACGCTGTTAACGTAGTAAGAAGCAACCAATAATTCAATAATATGCAACAACAGGAGCCTCGCATTTTTAAGTTGCTTCACTACATCAAGTGTCAAGATTTCTCGTTAGCGAGAGTGCCTCGTTGTTCATCTGTGCCTTCAACATGTCGCTTTTGAAGTACAAGATTATGACAGTATTTACCTTGGGAAATATTTTGTTTCCGTGTTTTTTCCTTATATATATATATATATATATATATATATATATATATATATATATATATATATATATATATATATATACATACACTACAAATTGCAGCAGTTAATGCAGCACTACAAATCTCAGTACTTCATATTGCAAGACTATATAATGGAGCTCTACTTGGTGGGCCATCAACTAGATGGTGTACTGTCTTACTTAGGCAACATATCGAGAGCAATATCCCGCCCTCTGGTGCAACTTGCTGTGAGCGGGGGCTTCCAGTGTAAGCAGGAGCTTCCAGTGTGAGCGGGGGCTTCCAGTGTAAGCAGGAGCTTCCAGTGTGAGCGGGGGCTTCCAGTGTGAGCTGGGGCTTCCAGTGTGAGCAGGAGCTTCCAGTGTGAGCTGGGGCTTCCAGTGTGAGCTGGGGCTTCCAGTGTGAGCAGGAGCTTCCAGTGTGAGCGGGGGCTTCCAGTGTGAGCTGGGGCTTCCAGTGTGAGCAGGAGCTTCCAGTGTGAGCTGGGGCTTCCAGTGTGAGCTGGGGCTTCCAGTGTGAGCAGGAGCTTCCAGTGTGAGCGGGGGCTTCCAGTGTGAGCAGGGGCTTCCAGTGTGAGCAGGAGCTTCCAGTGTGAGCTGGGGCTTCCAGTGTGAGCTGGGGCTTCCAGTGTGAGCAGGAGCTTCCAGTGTGAGCGGGGGCTTCCAGTGTGAGCTGGGGCTTCCAGTGTGAGCAGGAGCTTCCAGTGTGAGCTGGGGCTTCCAGTGTGAGCTGGGGCTTCCAGTGTGAGCAGGAGCTTCCAGTGTGAGCGGGGGCTTCCAGTGTGAGCAGGGGCTTCCGGTGTCAAGGTCAAAACATATATCACATATTCACTTCAGCTTTACAAACTGATTCCATCCTGGCTTATCTCGTACGACCTTTTCAGCGCTGTTCATGGTAATTCCTCCTCTCCTCTCCCTCCCCCTTCCCCTCTTCCTCCCATTCGTATGCCTGGTGTGTGTGTGTGTCAGTCTTCCTGTGCAAACAGCTAGTCACAATAGCCTGGATGATAATTAGATCCCTATTTCATATATCTAAAAATGAAGGCTGTGGCAATAAGTCGTTCTGTCTTGGAGTTCGTCACTGGCTTTTTCAGGTGTGTGGGATGGGTGATGGTGTTGTTGGTGTCAGGTGTGTGGGATGGGTGATGGTGTTCTTAGTGTCAGGTGTGTGGGATGGGTGATGGTGATTTTGGTGTGGTTCCGCTCATCACCTTGCTCATATTCTCTGGTGAGTGCTCTGTCCTTATCACTCTCCTGTAATACTTCCTTCAGCATATATAATTTGGTCACTATATTTCTTTAGTTTTGCGGTTATTGGTGTATGTGGTTAATATATTTCCCTGATTGTTTTTCTTGTGTTTTGGCTATGATCCTAATGCCATAAATGCAACTCAAGACTATGTGAATTTTATGAATTTCTCTTGTTTTGAGAAATTTTATGAATGTCATGAATTTTTCCTCCACACTAGCGTCCTACATCAGTGAAAGTCTAGAGGACGAGGCGCTAAGAGGCGTTTATTCAACTGTTTGAGTCGTAGTGCCAGCCCCATCTTTCTCTCATCTTTTCTTAATCAAGACGGTCTTTACCCACACACTTTCCTTCCGTGAGCTGCCATTCTCTCAACGTCTTACAAATCACCGACGTGTTTTCTGTTGAACTCAAATATTTAAGCTGATCAACAACTTATAATATTTTTCTTTTTGTTATATATTTCACATCCTTTCATCTCTCATTATTGCGTGAATATTATTATCATTATTGCACGAAGAAATCCTATTAACGTCATATATCAATGAGAAAATACATAGGTGCCATGAAGAGGATTCGAACCTGCACACTGGGTGCTTCCAAACACATGCCCTGAACCACTAGTCCACTATACGCTACAGAAGTAATGCAACCTGGGAATTAATTGAATCCTCCTGTGGATTAGGCTGTGTACTTGGGATTACCCCAGTACACAGGTTCGAATCCTCTTCATGACCCCTACTGATTTTCTCCTTATTATTAATATTATTATTATTATTATTATTATTATTATTATTATTATTATTATATACAATATTAATATGCACAAGTGTCAGTCTTCAAATTAAAACTCATTTCTGATTGATCAGTTCTAAAAGGAATTCGAAGAGTCTCCTGACATGTTTCCTTGCTACGAACATAAGGGAGCTTCATCTTATTTTCAATTCCTTGGCCTCTCTTATTAAATTTGAGTTATGCAGGCAATTCCTCAGGTCCTTTCATCTCTCGTGTTTGACCCAAACTTATGTAGTTTAGCAGCTGGCTTAACACACCTCGTCCTAAGGCAAGCACTGGGAACGTCTTGGCTATTTTCTTCATGGGTGAAATTACAGATGTCAAGTTTTGTGCTACCTTCCAGATCTGACTGTCTAACTGTCTGTCTCTCTGTCTGTTTATCTCTCTGTCTGTCTGTTTATCTCTCTGTCTGACTGTTTATCTCTGTCTGTCTGACTGTTTATCTCTCTGTATGTCTCTCTGTCTGTTTGTCTAAGATAAGATGCCAGACGCTTGGGTCTACATTCACCCATTTTATACCAGGATTGGTGTGAAGTCCGTGCTCAACTTTGGTAGTTTGGTGTCAGTGTTTATTGTCCTATAAGAAGGGGTCAGACGTAACAGTGAATCTCCCACGAAATAGGTGAACGGTGACTGACCGAGTCATTGTAGATGTCAACAGATAGGTGTCAGATGTCTTATTTGGTGAAAGGCTGAGAAGATGATGGCCAATAGAGAAAAAAGGGCATGAAACTCATTCATAGACTACATTGAAAAATGCCATAAAAATTACGAGCTTAAAAAATATGCACAATTTTTATAATAATCTTATAGGTAAAACTTATCGGGCCATCATCATTGTTGGGTCAAACTCGCATGAAAAGGAATACCAGTCAACAAGTTAGACAAAAATAGTATGAAGTTCCTAAGCTTAACAAACCCAAATCAATTACTAGACAAACAGGCAAAGGCTATAAGAACCTTAGAATACCTCAAATGTTAAAACTTCTTCAGGACACTCTTGCTGCAGCAGAGAGAGGGAATAACTGAACTTAGAATGAATCTGTTTCAACCAGAATACTGCTGAGACACGCCTGGAAAGGGATAAACAAAATTCTAAGTTAAAAAGTAGACACGTTTCACCGACACACCAGCTATTCCAGGTCATTATATAATGGACATAGTTGTGAATGTGGATTTATCCCCTATGTATCCCCCTTGTCTTTACCTTTATTGTACTTGTTTATCACCTGACCTCGTTCTGGTATATATTAACGAATATATATATATATATATATATATATATATATATATATATATATTATATATATATATATATATATATAATATATATATATATTATAATATATATATATATATTATAATATATATATATATTATATATATATATAAATATATATATATATATATATATATATATATATATATATATATATATTTATATATTAGTATATTTTGGTAGCAGTCTTTCCTGTAGACATATATTATTAAATATGACCGAAAAAGTAAGATTAATAATTCTAACACGAATTTTCTCAATCTTTCGTACATTACGCTTCACTGTTGGAGGTAAATCAAAAATCACTTCTCCAAAATTCATTTTTATTTCTAGTCTGACGCGACACGGGCGCGTTTCGTAAAACTTATTACATTTTCAAAGACTTTTCGCGCCAGAGAAATCCTAGTAAACAACACAGAAATCATCGATAGATACAGCGATAGCAGGCGGCTTGACGTTTGCGAGGCACTACACATCAAGAAGTCAACACCAGCAATCAACAGCCAATTATTGCACAACTATATTCTACCCACCTCAAGACTCCGCTCCAATATAGAAGCATCAAGAAATATGGACCAATAGGCTTTCTACAAACACTTCTATTCAATACCCATTGTTTCTGTTCTGTCTTGTGTTGATACTTTTAATACCCTATTAATATCCCCTCATGTTCTGTCTTGTGTTAATGCCACGTCACTATATGCCACATCATCCCTCCCACCTCACTCAAATGTAGATATAATAGCAGAGATACGTAAGTTCTAATCAGTTGTGTATTTGTGAAGTCTTTGAAAATGTAATAAGTTTTACGAAACGCGCCCGTGTCGCGTCAGACTAGAAATAAAAATGAATTTTGGAGAAGTGATTTTTGATTTACCTCCAACAGTGAAGCGTAATGTACGAAAGATTGAGAAAATTCGTGTTAGAATTATTAATCTTACTTTTTCGGTCATATTTAATAATATATATTTATATATATATATAAATATATATATATATATATTTATATATATATGATATTATATATATATATATATATATATATATATATATATATATATATATATATATATATATATATATATAATACAGAAAGCACGTTGAAAAAGAAAATAATGTTAAATGCGTTTTCGACTGTCAAATATTTCAAGACAAGTCTGACAATTAAAAAAATATATAGACTAAAGCTGTATATAGCACGATACTAGGGTCACGTGGAGGTAATAACTCCAGCGGAAATATCATGATGATGGAGAACAAGAGAACACTTGTAGTGCAACCTGTCCTCACATAGAACGTCGCTTTTCGGTCGTATACGTTATATAAGGTCAAAAATTGTCGTGCTAGAAAATAGAAGCGGCTCGTGAAAATGACGTACTGTTCCGTTTTCTGTTTTGGGTCCTCTGGCAGGTTAGGAGAGGACACGCTGGGAAACCTTAGGAGAACGGGCTGTGCAGTGCCAACTCTAACAGCTGCAGCAATAACAGTTCCATTGAACAAGCTCTGAAGCTCCAGCAAATAAAATATACATGATTCCCACATGCACATTATCATGTGTGTATGGTGTTACTTGTTGTTGCTCAGTAGCGCCAATATGCAGGTTACAAGTCATTTATATATATTGGTTCTCTAAATAACAGGTATGTAGACTGGGTATACATACTCAGTCCCAGTTCTCAGTATATATATATTCACTCTGAGACTATATACCTTATTCCAGAACACGTTCCAAGGTTAAAATGTTCTTGCTGGTTGGTCAGTAAATTATTGTGGTGGCTGTAATAACTCCCCAGAGGTTGAACTCCTTAATTTGAACTCTAAACGAAGAACAAATTTTCTAACTTTTAAAGTGTTCATATTTTCCGATTTTTTTGTGTTATGTTTTTAATGTCAGAAAACTAAATTGCAGTTTCACGGATCATTGCTCATGGCATGGAAGGAAATGCGATTATACACTAATTCCCCCATCATTAATTACTATGACCTTTGAAGAGAGCTGACCAGGACAATCCCTTCCGGGTTAACAGTAACAAAATATGTTTAATAAATACATAACAGGGCGCTCCACTTCAAGCTGAAACCTCACTACCCAAGTTTAGAGACTCGCCTCACTTAATACATAAATTGCTATGCAAAGCTTCCACTATTTATTCTGACTTCCACACCAAAATGTCCGGACAGCATGTGGCTAAGCTGGCACACAGTATGTGGCTAAGCTGACATACAGTATGTGACTAAGCTGACACACAGGTGGACTAAACTACATGCAAACTTGGGGGGGGGGGAGGTTATATTGTAGGTGATACACAATGGTAAACGACGAGCCATTATGCTCGCTGAAACAGGTGTTGGTGATCACCCGTCCACCGGCTGTGTCGACTTAACCGGATCATGAACTGAAGCTAAAACTCACAGATTACTAGGGGTTATTGACCTGGCAATGGCCGGGTGGGAACCAGGGAATCAGGCCTTGCATTTGACGGTAGGGGGGGCACGAACGTAGCCAATTGTCACAAAAAAAAACGATTTTCAATATATAAACGTTCGAAATAAGAGAAGTAGGACTTATCACCCGTCTTTATCACCAGATATGTTTACCATTTGTAAGACATTTTTAAACTTCACGCAGTAAGACAATTTTACGCTGGACACCGCTTGACACACAGTGAAAGGGGCTGAATCATGCCTGTCAACGAATGTGATGTATCCTCTGTAATGTCCGTTGCATATTGTTGCATACGCATGTGTGTGTGCAATATGTTAACCTGAATCTGAGAATGGCATCACTTGCTTGAGTCCACATGATTCTCTAAGCTTTCCCCACTGTGCGGCAGGTGTGTTTGTATATATATATATATAGAGAGAGAGAGAGAGAGAGAGAGAGAGAGACAGAGAGACAGACAAACAGACAGAGACACTGAGAGAGAGAGAGAGACAGACAGACAGACAGACAGACAGACAGACAAACGACAGAGATTGGGAAAGAGGGAACAGAGAGACATTTGTATACATATAACAGACTAATATATAATAATTTACCTAAATTTTTGATGTGTGGTTAACTTGTCGTGATCCTAAAAGATAAAATTTCCATTGTAACGATCAGTATTTTAATTACAAGATTGTACGTAATCATCGGCCCCCTTAGTGTCTTGATTGCGTGCCTGTCTGTGAGTCAAGCGTGACAGTCACGAAGCCCGTCACGAAATACATAACGAAGGCTGTCAGGAAATTCGTAACGAAGTCCGGAAAATAGAACCCGAAACTCAGGATGTCAGAAGATCATTAATGATGTTACTCGTTTCATTCCTAAGGATTAGTCTCGTTATTTTTGTTCTGGTAACATACGTCTATAACACCATTTTTGGCAACACCCGTCTCATGGTTTTGGCAACACCTTCTCCATTGTTCTAGCAACACCCGTCCCATAGTTCATATTAAAAATAGAACTTTTCTACTTATTAAAAGTTCTCATACAGGATTTATTTTATGTAAATATTCTAAAATCACATATTCATTCTCGGTGTTTCAGGCACATATTTCACACCTGATTAAAAACCCATCATGGACCCTAGAAAAAATGGAACGGTTGTCAAAATTAAAATAATAATAAGTAATTTCATTACATACATTTTTATGAGTAAAACTCTTAAAAGAAGGGAAAAATATTTTAGCTTCAGGTGAGGTGCCAATCTTGGAGAGATTCTTAGACAATGTTGAGAACAGTCGACAACGAATTCGTTTTGCAAAAAAGAAAATTAAAAGGAAATAGTAAAGGCTCTAACGGAAATTAAAACGAAATTGTCTTCTTTTCCAATGGAGGAAAGCCATTGATAGAGGATAGCCATTGATGGAGGATAGACATTGTTGAAGGATAGACATTGTTGAAGGATAGACATTGAAGTGGATACGTGTGTGTGCGATCGTGAGCAGGTCAGGATCTGCAGGAATGAAGAATGTTCCAACTGAAAGGTAAAAAAAACACGGGATTTCGATATATATATATATATATATATATATATATATATATATATATATATATATATATATATAATATGCGAACAAGCCTGAATGGTCCCCAGGACTATATGCAACTGAAAACTCACACCCCAGAAGTGACTCGAACCCATACTGCCAGGAGCAACGCAACTGTTATGTACAGAACGCCTTAATCCACTTGACCATCACGACGTGATGGTCAAGTATTTGACTGTCTTGATTTTTAATAATTTGGAATAATAAATTTGGATTTTATTTCCAGTCACTGAAAACATGCCATTCCATTAAAATCATGAAACAATTTACCTCCAAGAGCTTACTGAATCATCTTCACTCCCTTAAAGAACTCATTTCCATTTAAACTCCAACGAGCAATTCCACCAAAAAGTCATTACTTACGTTGTGTGGAAATGTTAAAAAATAAATCGAACGATTGAAATATTTCCATTGAATAGCGTTTGCAATGTATATAACAAGCTTACGAATTCCTAAAGAATAATTTCCCATGCCCGACTTTTCAAGAGCTCAACATAAAGCAAAACTTGCAACATAATTTAAAAGGTGAACATGAATGATTTTATTGGAAAAATTTGCTATTCGGTTTACTTTCGTATTTGCAAGATGACTCATGTGGAGGTCTACTGCAGTTTGGGAAACTTTAAAACATTTATGAGACGTGAGGAGCACTTGTAATTAATTCCTCATAAATTTACCATACATTCCTCATACATTTATCATACATTCCTCATACGTTTTTCATATATTCCTCATACATTTCTCATATATTCCTCATACCTTCCTCATATTTTTTCATATATTCCTCATACATTTCTCATATATTCCTCATATATTCCTCATACATTCCTCATATATTCCTTAACCATGTCTAACACAGTCCTCATATATTCTCGTGAGCATATATGAATATGAATATTCATGAATATTCACTATGAATACTCCTCAGGCATTACCACCATGACACCCTGAATTTCACCATTCCTCAGTCATTTTAACTTCACTATTCCTCAGTCACCCTAACCTTAACAGTTCCTCAGTCACCCTAAACTTCACCATTCAGTTGATATTATATCATTAACGACAGATTTAATCCTTTCTCACACAGATTCGTCTGATATTATGGCACTGACAATAGGTTTTCTATTAGAGACCCTTGACTCATTAGAGACCCGTGACTCACCTTGGCTTCTTTTACCAGTTTTCAGTCCTTGTGAGTCCATACCAAGTCTTGTATAACTAGGACCACAACTCGTTGAGATGAATATCCACATAATCTTCCATGAAACTGGGTGTATGATTGAGTATGATTGTATGTGTGTGTGTGTGTGTGTGTGTGTGTGTGTGTGTGTGTGTGTGTGTGTGTGTGCGCGCGTGCGTGCAGCACAAAACACGTATCTTTTAGAAGTCATCATGGAATAATAAAAAGAATGAAGCAATAAATATCTTTATTTGCAGACAAACAAAAGCACATTTGCCTGTTCATGAAGACACCGTTGATACATCATACATTTTAAATAAATGTTAATATATACTTAACGTTTTGAATACAAAATCAACATCAAGGAAAAACAAAAAAGTTTGTAATATATCAAGATAAATATGTTCCTAGAAATATAATATTGCTAATTATATGAGAGAGAGAGAGAGAGACAGACAGACAGACAGACAAGACAGTGATAATATTACATAATTATAATATATAATATGTATAATATTACATAAAGCAAAGATAATATTTACACACACACACACTGGAGGTGACCTCGAGCTCTTCAGAGAGGTCATGCACGCTTCATTTTCCATACTGCAAAGGTCAGTAGAACAGCAATTAAAGCAAATTAACCGTAACTCCAACGAAGGCAGTATTATACATTTTGCTTCTCGTACAGTTCGTCAATAATTAAATTCGTAAATTAATAATGCATTGCGTGTAAAACATTTAACTTTAAAATGTGATGCAACATTATTCATTGCCTCTGCTTTATATATATATATTTATATATATATATATATATATATATATATATATATATATATATATATATATATATATATATATATATATATATATATATATATATATATATATATATATTATATATATTTTATATATATATATATATATATATATATATATATATATATATATATATATATATATATATATATATATATATATATATATATATATATATATATATATATATAACCATTTGCGAAACCTCTACAACTTTGAACATTCATGGCGGTACGGTTTACACTTGTTAAACAGTTTACGAGTTGTGAAACTTCACCAGCTAAGACTACTAGTGTTTAAGAACCACCTCGCAGCGCCTCAGAGGTCTTAGACCCCTTCTTCAAGACCAAGAACATGAGAATTAAGAACACTACAGAAGGCCGAATGACACACATGGTGTAGCTTTTCATTATATACTCCAGACCTCATCCTTATATATCTCTCAAGACCCGCCATGGTACTGGAAGGATGCACTGGTTTCGTAACTAGAGGCGCATAAAGGCTCGGTGAATCCTGGTCCACAGGTAAGAATGCTCACAATATTGAAGAGGCTGAGAGTGCAAGGCACTTTGGTAGTGCCTCATCCCCCCCTCCCCCCCCACCTCACTCCGGCGCCTTGTTCAACTGGATTGCCCTCGTAAAGCAGTTTGCCAGGTCACCGCGTGCTGAGGCGCACCTTGCCCCCGCGCGGGAGTACGTTGTCTCCGCGGGTCTTCTAAGACCTTCTGGCCGCTTTGTTTATGGTGCTTCTCCACACCTCGGCAGTTTAGCCTGATTCTGTTCATTTTATTTATATTTCTCTATTGTTAACATTTCTATAGTAATCTCTCTCTCTCTCTCTCTCTCTCTCTCTCTCTCTCTCTCTCTCTCTCTCTCTCTCTCTCTCTCTCTCTCTCTCTTTGACCTTAGATCAAGACTAATAGAAGACCCTTCGTCTACTTCTAATAGGACCTCCCTCATTCACCCTAATAGGACTCCCCTCCCGGTCCCAACCCCTAATGGCACCCCCCCCCCTCGTTTTCAATCCAAGAGGAAGAACCCCCCCCCCCCCCACCTTTCCCCAATCATCCCTAAACCACCTCCTCCTTCCACACCCCTTCACTCCCTTCCTCTCTCCCGTCCCTAACCCTTCTCCCTCTCTCCCCTCCTTCCGTCTCCCTTCTCCCCCCTCTCTCCCCTCTCCTCCCCCCCCCTCCCCCACACGCGCCTCGCCAAACTCATCTTATTGATTTTCAGAGAAAGTAATTGTGCGAGCGACAGGAAGAGGCAGAGAGGTGTCGTGGAGCGGGGAGGTGTCGTGGAGCGGGGAGGGTCACGGAGCAGGGGAGGTGTCGTGAAGCAGGGAGGGGGGTCAAGCCCGCGTCCAACTGGTAGGTAAAAAAATAATTACGTATTACGTGTATAAACACTAGCTGTACCCGGCCACGCGTTGCTGTGGTTGCTATAAATAATCTGATGTTACCATCAGAAAATTGGGAACATCAAATGATTTGATGTTCCCATCACTGAAATATAAGAAAAACAGTTAAAAAAATGAAAAAAAAAATGAACTATACTCACGAAATGAATGGTATGGTAAACAACACAGCTCAATTCCAACCAACGCCGCACAAAATAATTAAATCCAAATGAAAATAAATCAAAATCTATGAAAATTTTATTTATCAATGCAATCGGAAACATTGAAATTGAATTGTAGCATATTTAGTATAATGTGTGTTGCTATTACGTGCAACGGATGGCACTGTTTTTTTTTTAATTATGTTTCACCTGCCACAGGAGTGGCATCTATATAGCAGGTATATAAAAACATGCGCGTATTCGTGTTCGAATGGAACGTTGTGTCAAAATTTCAAAACAATCGGTGAAGAACTTTCGGAGATTTAGCGATTTTGAACAAACTAACATTTCCATTTTTATTCATATAGTTGAATGTATCTAAGTATGAAAGTTGTCAAGTCTTGCCCAATATTCCTATATTTCCACGAGGTCTTGTCTCATACTCTCACTCTCACGCACACTATGCATAAACACTCACACACACACTATGCATACACCCATGTATGCACACTATGCATAAATACCCTCGAACATGCACTGCGGATGCACATACTCGCTTGTGCTTACGCATTCACTCACGTGCATGCGAAATACCCATATCTCATGTACACTCTCGCATGCATACTATTCATACACGCTCTTGTGTGCACTGTGCATACTTGCATGAGCAAAAAAGATACACACACACTAGTCTGCACGCTATTCAAACTCACACTCCTACTCCCGCTACAATCTCACACTCATCTAAATATACACCCAGACACACACACACACACACACACACACACACACACACACACACACACACACACACACACACACACACACACTACTCACACACACACACACTACTCATACACACACCATCACACTATACATACGCATTCACACTACACACACACTCATTCGCAATCACAAATCGATAGCACCCCCTTGAAAATATAATGCCTAACAATGAGGGCGCCGACCATGGCTACCAGTGATGGTGTCGTTAATGGTGTCGTTAATGGTGTCGTTGTAGTGGTTCGTGTGATGTAACGACTGGATGATACCATATTCGTAACCTATATGTCACATACCGTGTTACGTTACAGCCTATTGTATATATATATAATAATATGCAGCTGATCAAATTTCCTCTAAACGACAACATTTCATCAGCGAAATCTTTGATTTAAGAGAATTAACCAGAAATGTTCGTATACGTCGTAACACCAGTTGGAACGCTTGTCTCTGTATATTGGGCGACACATGAGGAATTTAGAACTCATCACCATTCCAGGTATTTGCACGAGTTATTTAACCCCCAACTGTGCTAAAATGTATATCTTGCCAACTGTGCTAAGAAGCCAGGTATATAAATAACTCCATGGCTTGAGTTGTATTACGGGTTGGTCCATCTGGGTCAATCAGATGGACCATCTGGGTCAATCAGATGGACCATCTGGGTCCATCAGATGGACCATCTGGGTCCATCAGATGGACCATCTGGGTCCATCAGATGGACCATCTGGCTCCATCAGATGGACCATCTGGCTCCATCTGGGAGTTGACTTCAAGTGTAGACATCTTTTCACTAGTGTGTGATTCAGTGTATACGAGATTTGATCAATAATCTTATATGTTAAACCTCTCTTCTTTTTTATTATATATACATCTCATCTTAGTGTTGTGTCCACATTGTTACCAACGGGGGCAGCAGCCCCCCACTGCTCAAGGGTAACTGTGTTACACAAACAAAACAAGTGTCATTTAATCAGTCTTAAATTAATTGACTCAGCCTGAACCTCCCAACTGAGGCGGGAATTCGAATTCAGACTGAGAGAGATGCACGACTCCTGTCCTTGTAATGAATGTGCACTTCATCTCTCTCAGTTACACACCCAGGCAATAATCAGTTCATTTTTCTGCTTGTGTTTACTGCAAACGTAGTTAACTCCTGGCATCTCACCCTCTCGCACCTAGTCTGATGGATTCACTTTTTGCAGTTTTGTAATTGGATGACCAGAGTTTCATTCTGTGTTCGTATATATGTGAACGAAACGTAAATGAGATAGGAAAGGTTGGCTCTAGGTACAACTGGCAGTTCTAAAGGTCAGGAGCTATGTATAAACGGTTCAGAGCCAGGCTTCAGATCCTGGGTAATACCTTAACTGGTCAGGAGAGAAAGTATATGGTCAGGTCAAGGTCAAGGAAGGTAAAGAAAACAGGTCAAGGGTAAAGTTATCAGGAGAGATGAAAGGTAAGGCTTATAGTTCACCTTCCTCAATCTCCAGAGGTCCAGGAGGCATGATTACCACCTACAAATTATCACTGGAAATGATAGGGGCAGACAATGAAAATTTAATTTAAATGGTGCAGTATCCGATTAGAGGAATACAAATAGGAACTATGTACCCAAACGAGCCTAATAGTCCTAAAACTTATTTTTCAGAGAAGTGCGCAAACAAATTAGCAGTTGGGGGGGGGGGGGAGAGAGAGAGAGGGATAAAAATCTATTACATAGCAATAAATCATGAGCCCAGTTGACTCAGGCGTCTAAACGTCAATTAAATGAAGGTTGATAGAATAGACCAAAGAGCCAAACCTCAGCCTCTGTTCGGAAAATTAGGCAAGTACACCTTTCATCCAAGCCACACCCACCACTCTAGCATCCAAGCCACACCCACCACTCTAGCATCCAAGCCACACCCACTACTCTAACATCCAAGCCACACCCACCCCTCTAGCATCCAAGCCACACCCACCCCTCTAGCATCTAAGCCACACCCACTACTCTACCATCCAAGCCACACCCACCACTCTACCATCCAAGCCACACCCACTACTCTACCATCCAAGCCACACCCACTACTCTACCATCCAAGCCACACCCACTACTCTACCATCCAAGCCACACCCACTACTCTACCATCCAAGCCACACCCACCACTCTACCATCCAAGCCACACCCACTACTCTACCATCCAAGCCACACCCACCACTCTACCATCCAAGCCACACCCACTACTCTACCATCCAAGCCACACCCACTACTCTACCATCCAAGCCACACCCACCACTCTACCATCCAAGCCACACCCACTACTCTACCATCCAAGCCACACCCACCACTCTACCATCCAAGCCACACCCACTACTCTACCATCCAAGCCACACCCACCACTCTACCATCCAAGCCACACCCACCACTCTACCATCCAAGCCACACCCACCACTCTACCATCCAAGCCACACCCACTACTCTACCATCCAAGCCACACCCACTACTCTACCATCCAAGCCACACCCACCACTCTACCATCCAAGCCACACCCACTACTCTACCATCCAAGCCACACCCACTACTCTACCATCCAAGCCACACCCACCACTCTACCATCCAAGCCACACCCACTACTCTACCATCCAAGCCACACCCACTACTCTAACATCCAAGCCACACCCACCACTCTACCATCCTACAATACACTCTCGCTCTCTCAACAACTTTCTCCATAACCTTCTCTTGACCCCCTTACACTTCTACTTTAATACCAGACACCTCTCTTCCTGCTGTTCCTTCCCCCTCGTGCCGTGCTCTTTAGTGCCCTGGGCCGCACCTCCTTACGTACAGGCACTCTGGCACCTCCTTACCGCAAGCGGCACTCCTCAGCCCTGACACTGACGATGGGGCTCTGCCTACAACCCCAGAGTTTCCTGTCTTGGGCTTCTTCACGACGTTAAACAAGAAACGCCTTTCCTACCTTTTTTGGGGGGATTTTAAGGCAGGTTTTCAAGAGAATAATGTCTTATGGCCAGATTCACGAAAGCACTTACGCAAGCACTTACGAACGTGTACATCTTTCCTCAATCTTTGACGGCTTTGGTTACATTTATTAAACAGTTTACAAGCATGAAAACTTCCCATTCAACTATTGTTATTGTTATAAACAGCTTCCTGGTGCTTCCGAGCTCATTAACTGTTTAATAATTGGAAACAAAGCCGTCAAAGATTGAGAAAAGATGTACACGTTTGTAAGTGTTTGCGTAAGTGCTTTCATGAATCTGGCCCCAGCTCTTGAGCTGCGTTTCGCGCTCTTTTTGAAAGAAATCGGTCAATTTGATGGTTTTTGTTTACATTTTAAGTGCTTTTTTACATTTTCCGTAGTTGTTTTATGTTTTTAGTGACTTTTATATAATTTTTTGTTTTAAATCGAATGATTTTAAAGTATAACAAAGAATTAAACCGGTACAGTTGCAAGTTAATTTTTTTGTATATGTTTGGGGTTATGTTCTTTTATATAAAAAATAACTCTCTTAAAATATATAATTGTAATGCATGACTTAAGGTAATTAAACCGGAAGTAATCTTGTCTCAACCGGTGGCCGAAACCATATACCAGGACCTCTGACAAGTTTAAAAATTGTATTTACTTCGTTGGTTTTGACCGGACGGTGTTTTTTCTTTGTTAGTTTTAACCCGACGTCAAAACTAAGGAAGAAGTTATGTTATCGTACTTTAAACAATATACATCAATATGATGATGGAGTAGCCGGTGTGAATGATGTTTTCCATTAGAGAAATCCGTCTAGCACTTCGAACAAAAGTCGTAAGCGAAGCACTTGATCGAGAAATGTTCGAACGTCATCAGTTGAGTCGTGTATAAACCGTTTTTCATTCATAAACACCAGGGGGTTTGGCGGGTGGATGGAATGGACTTTGGTCTTTGTTTATGCGTTTATAGCACTTCCTGGGAAGGAAAAAGTGGTCTTAGCTTGAATATATAGACATGACGCGAGGTAAAGGATCCTCCAAAGTTGGGAGCCTCGCCGAGCACAAGGTTAACATCCCCCTTCTGCCTCCTCTCTCATGTACTGTGTTACTGCTCAAGTAACGCCAGTAATGTGACATGAACTGGCATCAACCAAGTTGAAAAGTGTGTGTGTGTGTGTGTGTGTGAGTTTTTTGTATGTATATCAGACTCATGTTAAATATGCAAATGTATTCTTGCAAAAAGTGAATTAATCGAGTCTCTATTTCCATAATGAGGTTCACTGTGATGTATCACCATCAGCCCACTAGTCCACGGAGAGTGCTCTGGAGACAAAGGTAGACCTCATATATATATCACAATCCCATAATGCACTTTAAAACAGAAGCGTATATTGGAAGCTTTAAATACATAAGGGTTATCTCATTGCAGCCTTATAGATCACTTGTGACTCAGCTCAATCTGAGACACAGACCTTGCGTAATAGTTCATAAAGAAAGAAAGAGAGAGAAAGAGAGAGAGAGAGAGAGCGAGAGAGAGAGAGAGAGAGAGCGAGAGAGAGAGAGAGAGAGAGAGAGAAAGAGAGAGAGAAAGAGAGAGAGTCGGATCGTCCCGTGGTGCTGGTGTGTAAACTCAAGATTCACATTCTCTATAAAATTTAGATGAGTTTCCAGGGGAAAATATGTTGGTGGAGAAGTAGTTTTTCCAAACCCCCGAGTGAGTCATGTACTCTTAATGAATAGGCAACATAATGGCTTGTTTAAACAAACTTTATGTTACGTGTAATTATCTCCGTGTACTCTTAAAATGAAAATGACTTTTGTTTAAGCATAAGACAATAGTTTCTCTTACTAACACTTTTGTGCAGGCTATAAAAAAAGGGCCTACACAAGCCAAAAAATATTCCTTTTTTAGTTCGTATACAACACGTTTTGTTGGTGGTGTTTGCAAGGATTTCTTACTGAAACACCGTCTAGCTGGAAAAACAAAAAATCTTGTTTTATAGACCTCGCAAAAAAAACTTTTGTCTCTTCCTCCGTGCAGTGGTCGGTCAAGTGTCTTTATGTGTATTTGGGGACACATTCGAGGTTGCAATTTTTATCTGAGCCTGACGGACATTGGGGCCACTTGATTGTTTCAAGCGTAGGTCAGACTTTCTTATCCCTTCTTATCCTCTCCTGTTATTCCTTCCAAGTGCTGTATGGTCAGTTAGTCTTAACCCTTTCACCTCATTATTGCGATTGTTAGTGCACAAACGCTGCTGTTAGTCGCTCATAATAACCTGCGCCAGCACTGTTTAGCTCTCTCTATCCATGCAGTTGATGAGCAAGTTGTCTATCCAGGAAGTTGACGAATTTCTCTCTCAAGCAGTTGATTATTCGACCGTTTATTCTTCTATTTCCCGTTATTTTATCTACAATTATCTTTTATCTCCAATTATCTGTTATCTCCAATTATTTTTTATCTTCTATTGCCTTCTATCTTCTTTATTCGTCTGTCCTCTAACATCCAACAAGTTCTCTTTATCGTAAACCAGTTTACCGTTGCTCATTTCCTTTCTTCCTGCTTCCTCCCACCACTAATCCTCTTATCTACTGTACCTCTATATAAACTACCTGCAATCCCCTTCCCTGTTGTACCTCTATATAAACTCAGGTCGATATCGTTTTGGAGATTTAGTTTTGACTTGTCATGGGCTCTTCTCTCTTCCTCTTTTACATTTACAAGAACCTCTCATTATCTGTATGTCTTACCTCTCTCACTCAGGCTCCTTCTGTCCCTTCAAGCATCACCTCTCTCTCACTCAGGCTTTTCCTGTCCCTTTCCATTGTCAATCTTTCCCTTCTGAAAAATGCTCCTCCTTTTCCTTCCAGGCATTAATTACCTAGTCTGCCTTACATATCTTCCAGACAATTCCTTCTTAGTTTTATTACTCTCACAAAGGCTCTTGCTGCTCTTCCAGTCATCTGTCGTGCCTCTCTCCCACACTCTTCCTTATGGATATTACCTAACCAGACAACGTCTTAAACAAAGCGAGTTTTCAGTACATAAGACCGGGACAAAATGAAGCAAGATGCGAGACGTTCCCCAAATAATTATTATCAATCTCACCAGAAGTGATGTAGTTTGAGATACTAGAGAGAGAGAGAGAGAGAGAGAGAGAGAGAGATAGTGTATGTGAGTGAGTGTGCATATTAATGTGTGTTTGTGAGAGGCTGGTTTGGAGGAAGTAAGTCAAGATGAAAAGATGTTATTGTATTTTGTCGATAGCCGACGAGCACTTGATTCCTTAAACAGTCAAAATCCAATATGTCCATTGTTGCGGATTGTAAAAGATTGATAAATGAGATACAGTTGAAAGGTCACAAAGTGAAATTCATGTGGATTCCATCTCATGTTGGACTAGTGCTCAACGAGGTGGCGGATGACCTGGCCAAACGTGCCATATCAAAACCACAAATTGACATTGAATGTGTTTTAACAATGAGACAAATAAGAAGCAAAATTAGAAATATTCAGGAACTGGCAG
Organism: Procambarus clarkii; assembly: GCF_040958095.1. Taxonomy (NCBI): domain Eukaryota; kingdom Metazoa; phylum Arthropoda; class Malacostraca; order Decapoda; family Cambaridae; genus Procambarus; species Procambarus clarkii. The sequence continues at coordinate 2,293,142 of NC_091238.1, read as the reverse complement.
AAGTAGCGAGGAGAGGTATAATGTACGAGGGAAGCCAAACCATGCAACACTGCAAGTGTGTGAGTCAAAACACAACCATTTCACTTATGGTAAAATGAGAAAGGCTTAGAATGACTCTGTGCGCATGAGGCTCAGGCTTGGGTACAAATATTACTGGCAATATGGAATAGATGTTAATGGGAATGACACCAAGTGTAAACTATGTGGTATGTTAAGGTCTCACACCCTCACCCATTATGTTCTTGATTGCCAGTTGATTAATGTATATAGAAACACTGAGATAAGTACTGTTCCTGAACAAATAGCCTGGACGTGTCACAACAAAAACATTGATGATATTCTGGAGAGATATAAGAATTTTCTCACTCCGTTCAGTACAACGTGTTCATATATATATATATATATATATATATATATATATATATATATATATATATATATATATATATATATTATATATGTATATATATATATGTATATATATATATGTATATATATATATGTATATATATATATGTATATATATATATATATATATATATATATATATATATATATATATATATATATATATATATATATATACATATATATATATATATATATGTATGAACACGTTGTACTGAACGGAGTGAGAATAGTTTGAGCTACAACATCCCTTTGTGTATATTTATATTTCAATAAACTTATTTGCATTTGAAATTGAATTTGAAATGTGTGTGTGAGAGATCTCCGTGGTTAAGCGATGGACGACTTCAATTCTCAGTTGTAAATACCAAGTTCGAATCCCTGCTGGAGCCGAAACATATAGACAAAATTGTCTTTTACCTCATGGCTCTATGCACCTAGAAGTAAATAGGAACATGAGAGTTAGACACTTTTATGGGTGGAGGGGGGGGGGGGGGGGTTGCTTCCTGGGGGTGGCCAAGTAATTAGATATTCAAACACACACACGCTCACAATCACATGCACACACTCACGCTCACACACAACACGGCACACACATGACACACCACACATGTGGCACACACACAAACCCCCTAGAGGGGGGTAGGGAGAATTGACTGCGACCCAATTCAGAAACGTTCGCCCTTGTTCACCCAGCAGTAATTGGGTACCTGGTTGTTAACCGATTGGTGGATCATGTTCTAGGAGGAAACTTCATTAGTTTTCCCTACGAAAGCTCAAAGCCTGCTCACAGGATTCAGAAGGTGTCTTCTCCTGAACCTGTTTTATAAATAAAAAGTCAGAGAGACATGCAGGCAGAGAACGACAGGAGCAGACAGAGAACGACAGGAGCAGACAGAGAACGACAGGAGCAGGCAGAGAACGACAGGAGCAGGCAGAGAACGACAGGAGCAAGCAGAGAACGACAGGAGCAGACAGAGAACGACAGGAGCAGGCAGAGATCGACAGGAGCAGGCAGAGAACGACAGGACCAGACAGAGAACGACAGGAGCAGGCAGAGAACGACAGGAGCAGGCAGAGAACGACAGGACCAGGCAGAGAACGACAGGAGCAGGCAGAGAACGACAGGAGCAGGCAGAGAACGACAGGACCAGGCAGAGAACGACAGGAGCAGGCAGAGAACGACAGGAGCAGGCAGAGAACGACAGGACCAGACAGAGAACGACAGGAGCAGGCAGAGAACGACAGGAGCAGGCAGAGAACGACAGGAGCAGGCAGAGAACGACAGGAGCAGGCAGAGAACGACAGGAGCAGGCAGAGAACGACAGGACCAGACAGAGAACGACAGGACCAGGCAGAGAACGACAGGACCAGGCAGAGAACGACAGGACCAGGCAGAGAACGACAGGACCAGGCAGAGAAAGACTGGAGCAGGCAGAGAAAAACAGTAGCAGACAGAGAAAGACAGAGAGCAGACAGACACAGACAGAGGAATTATATAATCATTGTGCACACACAACCTACAAATTGTCAGCCATTCTAAAAATTCTAGGCGATGACTAATTCACCCAAATTCTCAGAGGGATATTTGCGCTTTACACAAAGGCGAGTCGTACGTTGCATGCAAGGTGCAGGCCGCCATTACCTGCAAGACGTACGATAACACTGTGCTATCTTGGCGTGTTGCTGAGTTCAAGCAGGCTCCCCCCTACCCCCCCCTCCCTTCGCTGGCTTAATAACATCCTTGTGTTCTCATGTTTACATTCCCCCGTTCTTCTCTTCCCGTCTTGCTTCGCCTACTTTATTGCACGTTGCATCTAGTCTCGTTCGTCTGCACTTTAGGTAAATACACTATGTGTTGACGTTCACTGTATGAGATGATGGTAAAGTCGTTCACTGTATGAGACGACGGTGCTGTTGTTCACTGTGTGAGATGATGGTGAAGTCGTTCACTGTATGATATGACGTTGTAGCCGTTCACTGTATGATATGACGTTGTAGCCATTCACTGTATGAGGCGACGGTGCTGTCGTTCACTGTATGAGGCGACGGTGCGGCCGTTCACTGTATGAGACGACGGTGCAGCCTTTCACTAATGTTGCACCTCACTACTGAACCGTGGGGGAACTGGCAAACTAGGCCATTATGAGTCCTGTAGTAGGGTCGTTAATCCTGTGACTTACACCAAAATCCTCTATATTTTTTGCTTGTCTTATCTCGCTAACTTAATCATCTGTCAATATGTTAGGGGGACGGTGGAGTGTGGAATGGTGGGGAGGACGAGGGGACGGGGGAGAGGGGAATGGTGGGGAGGACTGCAAACTGTCCTTTAAATGCTCAAACTTTCCATATAGCCGAGGAGAAAACCTCAGAGTAAATACTTTGAAATCTATGATTACAAAACAAAATTTTCCTTATAATTGCTAATGTTATAAAGACGTTGCAAATGCATTTGCCTTGAAGACTGCTCTAGCATGTAAACAAAACTTACTCTTAATTTATATTATTCATTCAATTCAAAGGAAAGACTCGCATCAGATATCTTAGCTCCAACAGTGGCCAGGCGCCTCAAAGTGGCTTTTATATCCCTCGTAATCTTATCAATTGTATATCATAATTTTAATCTTGTTTGATATCGTGATCCTTAAATTCCAGCTTATTCTTGCCATCTATCCTGTTTTTGGTGTTAATGGCAAACTGATCGCAAAATTGTTCCATGTTTAGATGTGGCAGACTCTTCTCGGAACAGCCCACCGACCTTCATAATATTCGTGCATATTTTTGTTGATTACAAAAGTTAGTTTTTAGGTACAATGAGGTTGTCGCACATAAACCAGTACTGTTATACTGGTTGAGTTACAAAGAGGTTCATTGTCGCACTTAAGCCAGTACTGTTATACTGGCTGAGGTACAATGAGAGGTGCGCTGGGCTCTTGTTGAAGAATAATCATTAGACAAACAGTGATCTCTGTATCTATCTGCGCTGTTGTTCTGCTCCTGCCAACACTGACGTTCCTGCCAACACTGCCCCCACCTGCTCCTGCCAACACTGACGTTCCTGCCAACACTGACGTTCCTGCCAACACTGACGTTCCTGCCAACACTGCCCCCACCTGCTCCTGCCAACACTGACGTTCCTGCCAACACTGCCCCCACCTGCTCCTGCCAACACTGACGTTCCTGCCAACAAGAGTACCTCCTCCTGGCGGTGTTGGTGTAACTAGGCCAACAAAGCCTTATGTACCGGGAAATGTTTCATCCTTCACAGGATTTATGGCCAATTCGCTAATATGGCCGCTTGAGAGGCTATTTGGCACCCCGGGTTCACCTTCTCAAGGACTAATACTCCTCACAAACGCTGAGGAATTCCTACCTTATTGTGGGGGGGGGGGGGGAAGGGAGACGATTGCCTGGCATTGTTTTGCTGCGCTGCCTCGTCTTATCACTAAGCATATATGGGCTTAATCACACTACTTGGGCCTTAACAGTCACTCAGTAGTTTGCGACCATCTTACCTTATGTAAATATTTACTTGAGTTTCTCCTCCATCGACCCACAGTTCCACCATCCCGTTTTCATTGTTCATTTCAAGTCAAAATAATGTTGGGCCAAAAATGGATGTTATGTTGAATAATAAAGCTAATTTTTTTCACTTCTATTTGGAGTAAAATGAAAAGACGTGTGAAGGAACTGGGTCGCGCCAGTAAGGCACCACGCGAAGCTCTCATTCTTCACCCTCACTAACCTCATTATTATCCCTGCACGCGAGAAGGAGAGAGAGAGAGAGGGAGCTGAGAGAGAGAGAGACTGAGAGAGAGAGAGAAAATAAGAGAGATAAAGAGACTGACAGAAAGAAACAGAGACAGGAGAGACAGACAGACTGATAAATACTTAAAAGTATGCAAGAAACCCTTGCAACAGTGTCATCGAGCACCAGGGGACAGGAGGTGTTGGTTATGTCGGTGTCTTGCTCGGTGGGACGGAGGTCTCTCTGCTCTCTTGCATCTTGTTGACACACAAACCCTAGGAATATATACTGGAGTAGAGAGGAACTCGTAGAATACACACATACATACAACTACCCTCGTATACACACACACACAGACACTTTCCTTAAACCTCCAGACACTTTCCTTAAACCTCCAGACACTTTCCTTAAACCTCCAGACACTTTCCTTAAACCTCCAGACACTTTCCTTAAACCTCCAGACACTTTCCTCAACCTCCAGACACTTAAACCTCCAGACACTTTCCTTAAACCTCCAGACACTTTCCTTAAACCTCCAGCCACTTTCCTTAAACCTCCAGACACTTTCCTTAAACCTCCAGACACTTTCCTTAAACCTCCAGACACTTTCCTTAAACCTCCAGACACTTTCCTTAAACGTCCAGACACTTTCCTTAAACCTCCAGACACTTTCCTCAACCTCCAGACACTTAAACCTCCAGACACTTTCCTTAAACCTCCAGACACTTTCCTTAAACCTCCAGACACTTAAACCTCAAGACACTTTCCTTAAACCTCCAGACACTTTCCTTAAACCTCCAGACACTTAAACCTCCAGACACTTAAACCTCCAGACACTTAAACCTCCAGACACTTAAACCTCCAGAGACCTTCCTTAAACTCTCCCTAACTACACTGAACTCTAAGCCAATTCTTCCTTCAGGAGAAGTCACTGTTTATTACCAGGTGACACGAACCTGATATGATTTAATTATGATGTGCTTCTCCTCGGACAGGTGAGCCAGGAGTCGCAGGGGAGGAAATTATTGAGATATTCCGCGCCTGTATTTTTTGTCTCTGGCACAGGAAGGTGGATATGACCGGGAACTCCAATTAGTGAACGATGTGATTCACACGACTTTGCATGGGGGGGGGGTGGCCCTGTACGATAGTATGTACTCACCTAGTTAGAGTCAACTAGTTGAACTTGCGAGGGTTAAACTTTGGCTCTTTGGTCCCGCCTCTCAACTGTCAATCAATTGGTGTACAGATTTATGAGCCTACTGGACTCTATTATATCTACATTTAAAACTGTGTATGGAGTCAGCCTCCACCACATCACTTCCTAGTGCGTTCCATTTACTAACTACTCTGACACTGAAAATATTCTTTCTAATGTCTCTGTGGCTCATCTGGGTACTCAGTTTCCATCTGTGTTCCCCTGTGCGTGTATCACCCCGTGTTCAGTAATCCATCCTTGTCCACACTGTCAATTCCCCTGAGAATTTTGTATGCGGTAATCATGTTTTCCCTTACTCTTCTGTTTTCCAGGGATGTGAGGTTCAACTCCTTTAGCCTTTCCTCATAGCTCATTCCTCTCAGTTCCGGGACGAGCCTGGTGGCATACCGCTGAATTTTCTCTAACTTTGTCTTGTGTTTAACTAGGTATGGACTCCAGGCTGGAGCTGCATATTCCAGGATTGGTCTGACATAAGTGGTATACAGGGATAGCATATGCCGCTGATGATATCCTTTTGATGTGGGCCTCTGGGGACAGGTTCGGTGTGATATCGATCCCCAGATCGTTCTCTCTATTTGACTCTTACAGGATTTCACCTCCCAGATGGTACCTTGTGTTCAGCCTCCTGCTCCCTGCGCCTAATTTCATTGCTTTACACTTTCCTGAGTTGAACTTCAACAGCCATTTTCTATACCATTCCTCCAGTTTGTCCAGGTGTGTGCGTGCTTGCGTGCGTGCGTGCGTGCGTGCGTGCGTGCGTGCGTGCGTGCCTGCGTGCCTGCGTGCCTGCCTGCCTGCCTGCCTGCCTGCCTGCCTGCCTGGCTGCCTGCCTGCCTGCCTGCCTGCCTGCCTGCCTGCCTGCCTGCCTGCCTGCCTATGAGATACAAGGCCACAAGGGAAGCACCACAATAGCCACCCAACCAAAACTCTCCACTGAGAATTGAATTAATTTCGCTACAAACAGAGAATGTTCTAATATACAAATTGCTCTGTGGCTGTATTTTGGCCGGTTGTGGTCTAGTGGAGAAATGAGTTGATTTACGGAACTGACGAATTTACGACTGCACTCACCTAGTTATGCTTGCGGGGAGGTTGAGCTCTGGCTCTTTGGTCCCGCCTCTCAACTGTCAATCTACTGGTGTACAGATTCCTGAGCCTACTGGGCTCTGTCATATCTACATTTGAAACTGTGTATGGAGTCTGCCTCCACCACATCACTGCTTAATGCATTCCTCCTGTTTACTACTCTGACACTGAAAAAATTCTTTCTAACGTCCCTGTGGCTCATTTATGTACTCCAGTTTCCACCTACCTGTGTCCCCTTGTTCGGGTACCACCAGTGTTAAATTATGTGCGCATTAAACTGATAAATTTGTGTGTGTGTGTGTGTGTGTGTGTGTGTGTGTGTGTGTGTGTGTGTGTGTGTGGCAGAGAGTGTGCTTACCTAGCTCTGCTTACGAAACTGTGACGACTGGAACCAAGATCTAGTTATTAATAATGGCTAACGACCCATTGGTATGTCATATTTCTACGTGACACTGTGAATGTTTGTGGCTCTAAACAATTCTGGCTCAAATTCCCTGCTCTCTGTTAACCAGTCTCAGTGAACACAAGTGTTTTCTGAGCTTCTCTCTGGCTCATCTATGTCTCAAACTTCCACGGCAAAAGTCTATCTAAATCCACTTTCGTTTTTCCTCGTAATGTCTCATCCCTCTTATCTCTGCTACTTTCATCGTGGTTTATCGCTTTACTTTCTCACCTGTTTATTACCTCTTCCTGGAAGGTGAGACATAATTTCTGCACTATTTCATCGCAACTCATGCCTCTCAGCTCCGGGACTAGTCTGGTGGCATAGCTCTCGACTTTCTCCCTCGTCTTTTCATGTTTAACAAGACAAGGACCCCACGCTGGTGCCAGCTTGAGCTGACATGTGCCATGTACATCCCCCTCAATAATTCAGGACGTGGGATTGGTGGACTTCTTCAAAGGGAGGTTATATATATATATACTTAGTGAGAGAGAGAGAGAGAGACAGACAGACAGACAGACAGACACAGACAGAGAGAGAGAGAGAGAGAGAGAGAGAGAGAGAGAGAGAGAGAGAGACAGAGACAGAGAGAGACAGAGAGAGAGAGACAGAGAGAGAGAGAGACAGAGAGAGAGACAGAGAGAGAACGTAGCTGCCTCGTATGGGCCATTAGGTCTTCTGTAGTTGACTTAATTCTTATGTTTTTATATTCTTATACATCGAATTTAAAAGTGTGCTTCAAAAGCCAAGTCCGTCATATCCTGTAGAGGAAACATGTTTTGACGTGGGTTTCAGAACACAGGTTCAGTGGGAGGCATCAATCCGAAGACTTGTTCTCTGTTCTAAGTTTCTATTGGTTTTTCCCCCTGACTTATTTGTTTCCTTGACTCAAGTCTTTGTTCTCAGCAGCAAGGTTCGTTACTTTCTAATTACTTGGGATAAACCCCTTTAACTACTTATTGAACCTTATTTTCAATTTAGTCAGACCTTCAGGCCATTTCCACAATCTTTCACCGTAATTATCTCTCTCATTATCTGTAATTTATCAGCTAATATTGAGAGGAAGTAAATTATCTCGTGGGAGCTTCGTCCTGGCATACGTGAGGATCAAGATGCCTGGTACAGAATCCCGGAGGACCCCCCCCCCCAATCGTTAACATCTCCTTAAACGTAAGTATCTCGCCTCGATGTGGCTTTCAGATTTTAGTTTGTTTTGGTATGCCCTTATCCATGGTGGGCATATTCGTTCTTACTGCTGCTTGTTCATCAGCTTAAGCATTAGTCTCGTGTGGGACACTGTGTTAGTTCTTAATTTCAAACTAACACAACACTTGTACCCTCTATTACACTGTTTTACAGGAACTTCTTATCGACAGCTCATAAAACGGAGGAAAGTGTCCTGAAGGATATTATTAATAGGAACGTTATCCCTACAGACAAAAATCAGAGGATGCAATTGACAATTTACTACAAAAACGGCCAATCTACTCGTGAAGAACTCCCCAGACACCAAACAGAACGTCTTGAAAGAAACCAACGTTGTCTATGCCTTCACATGCCCACTTGGGGACTATCAGCCCCAAAGATCTCAGTATATAGGCAAGATCTCAGTATATATTATACAAAGTAATATAAGACAATCATTTAACATATATATACATACTCACCCAATATACTTATATATTCTCATCCAATACGTCGAATTTTGAACAGAATCGACTATAGAATCCCCTTAAATATATTTCAGGCATTTGTAAAACAATGAAGCACCTTTAAATTAACGTTTTCCACGCAGCGGCCGCGATAGGTGAGGTGGGTTGTGTGGGTTCATTTGTGTTTTGTTAGGCAGACTGTGTTTGTTTTCTTTGTTAGGGAATCCCATATAAAAAAAAAATACAAGGTAGTAGAAGACACTTGTCTTGGGATATGGTTAAAGAGATTTTGGGAACAGGATAGAGTTAACGGGAAATGGCTAACAGGATACGGTTAACCGGATATGGTGCACGGGGATAAACATGTTTTTAATAAGTGCATTTACTCTATTACTAAAAAAATAAATATTTCAAATTTGAGTGCTCAATATTATCAACGGCATCAAATACTTCAATAAACACTTCTCACATAACAGATAACTAGCTATTGAGCAGAAATATATTCAGTTCAAATAAGATTAAAAGTCAAAGAAATAATGTTAAATTCAAGAGCTCTTTCCTTGAGGGTAATGTGGTGCAAGAGAGAGGCTGTGATTAAGACTTTAGTCCGACTCAATTACCTCTCCCACACTAATTACGCAAAGGTATTCCAGCGTTTGTGGGTTTGGCTGTCAGGCTGCCAATACCTATGCAAATGTACCCCGGGTATGGAGAATGTCCTGCTCTTGCATTCACCGCAAGACCTTTAACGGCATTATCGCTTTTGGGGTGAATGATGAACACGGGAGTTCAGTTTCAACCAACATTTATTCCTGGCATGGGAAGACTATTTTGGGCCGAAGGTCTGTGTCGAATAATAGACTAGGAATGTGTAGGAAATTATCTTTACTAGCACAGGTGTTTTGAAAAGTATTTAAGATATGTTACAATGGTGGTATCAGGGGGAAACAGGTATATATATCTACTTTCATTCACCTTGGCTGTAGATGTGATTTGTTTTAAAGTATGTCTGTTTGATATGGGGTTCAATTCCAGGGTAGATTATGTGCCTCTGTAACCTTTTCTGCTACCAATCACAGGATAGGTATGGGATACACTCCTACTCAGGGGATGGGCATGGGATCATCTACCACTTACACGATCGGTATGGGATCATCTACCACTTACACGATCGGTATGGGATTATCTACCACTCACAGGATGGGCATGGGATCATCTACCACTCCTAGAATGGGCATGGGATCATCTACCACTCAGAGGATGGGCATGGGATCATCTACCACTCAGAGGATGGGCATGGGATCATCTACCACTCACAGGATGGGCATGGGATCATCTACCACTCACAGGATGGGCATGGGATCATCTAACTCTCACAAGATGGGTAGATGTAGCCACACCCACACCAGCCACACTCACACCTGCCACACCCACAGTGTGGGTGTAGTGGTAGTAGTGGTAGTAGTCGTAGTAATAGTGGTAGTAGTAGTAGTATTTCATTATTATTATTTTGTTATTATATTTCCCAAGAAGTTTAGTCAGCAGGTGGGACCGTCCTGCTGGTGTCTCCAGAGAGGTCGCTCCTGAGACTCAAGTTCCGTCTTGAGAGTGCCTCAAGTTGGCCAGTTGGCTTGTGATAACTATCATACAACAGTAAAAGCCCTGGAAGATGTCTTTACTGTCTCCTTGAGTACTTCATGGTCCTGGAACGAGGCCTCTTCTGATTCTTAATGGGATCTGGAAGGACAAGGAGGGTTTGTGATGGTGTGTGTGTTTTTTGCTTTCCATACGTCTGTGTGTGTTAGTACTTATGTATATTAGAGAGAGGTACCCGGCGGTGCCCTCTCCCGATCTTTCTTCCTTCTGCCCATCTTCTTTGTCCTCCCCTCTCTCTCTCTCCCTCTCTTCCTCTCTCCCTACTCCTCCACTTCTCCTTTTATCCCTACTTTCCCCTCTCTACACCATATCGCAGACAATATGTTATTAATTAAAACATATTGTATTGGTAAATTTCAGACTTTACGGTCATCTCATTCTCGATTTCACAGCGGATTCTTCTCAGACTTGATGGAAATCGCTTCTTGGGGTGTTGGGTTATACGTCTTATTTCTTAAAGCATCTAACTTAAACGCAGCAAAGAAACAAACATCGGATAGGAAATTACTTAAGTCTAACAAGTCTAACAAGCATCAACTTCAGACTTTCCTTATTTAAACAAGTCTGAAAAAACTAACTAGAGAACAAGTGAGACACGAAGCCCCATCACACATAAAGAGCCCCCACGACCTCTCGTAAACAACACAGCTATTCGATTGAGCCCCAATTTTAGAGGAGTAATGATAGAGAACGCGGCCAATTACAGCGTTCAGCGTTATCTTTGCTATTGTACACAAGGAGTATGATGCTGGTCTTAAGAACAGATCTTCGTGGATACAATGGCGCTGGAATCAAGCGTACCTGAGTGCTTTAACAAGTGGATCGTTATACGAGACTCGGATTGTCATCATCGTGAATTGTGGGGTTCTTAAGTGCGTTCTTAATCGGGTTCTGATCCCTCTCACAGCGGTTCTGGAAACCGCCTCTATTGTTGTTGAGATTTATAAAGCAGAGGTCTTATGCTGGGATTATATGTACCTGGGTTACATATGCAGTGGTTACATGTACAGGGGTCACATGTGCAGGGGAGTCACAAATGCAGGGATCACATATATAAGGGTCACATATGCAGGGGGTCACATATGCAGGGGGTCACATATGCAGGGGGTCACATATGCAGGGGGTCACAAATGCAGGGGTCACATATATAAGGGTCACAGAGCCGAACCACTTTTGTTTCCCGGGTGGGAATCGAACCCGTCAGATATTGTGAGTAGTAGTGTAAATTAAGCCAACTCTACCACTTTTTACCTCAGTGAATAAGAAATATCAGTGATCATATCACCCCCCCCCCCCCCCAACACACACACTACAAACTAGATTTTGTAGGAACTTTAAACAAAAAAATATAAGAACCTCTCCAATGAACCTCTCCAGGTCATATCGCAGCTTGTGGCTACCGTAGCTCGTATCACAGCTTGTGCGTATTGTATCTCATATCGCAGCTTGCGCGTATTGTATCTCATATCGTAGCTTGCATGTATTGTATCTCGTATCACAGCTTGTGGCTACCGCAGCTCGTATCGAAGCCTCCGCGTATCGCAGCTTTACACGTATAGTTTAGAGGCTAAAATGTGTTTTTCGTGTTAGGTGTCAGCTTGATATTGAGGGATTCGGAGCAAGTGTAACAGGAGGGCTTCCTAGGGAGGCCAGTAATTGAATGACGGCCGAAATGCTCTCAAAAATGGATCTTTTGTTGATATTACTGAATCAGTGCTTCAGTAATGTGAAAAGATTCTGAAAGTATCAGTGGTGAAGCTGTTATTTGTTCAAGGCACCAGTGGTGGAACAGTAACTTTTCCAAAGTACCAGTGGTGGAACAATGACCATCCAAAATACCAGTGGTGGACAACTTCCCTTACCAAATAACCAGTGGTAGAGAAATAACTTTTCCAAATTGCCAGTTATGGAACACGAATCTTATAAGAGTACGATTAATGGAACTATTTCCATTTTATATAGAAATGGATGAAAAAACAATTTGATTAAAAATGACCTCAATCACTCCAGCTTCGGTCCCATTTTGTTTAATATTATTTGCAAAAGACTCAATCCTTAGACCATACTCAGGACGCCGTGAGCCTTCGTGAGGAGGGACTCATAAAGCCCCTCACCGGTGAGTCATGAGGCTCAAGGCTGGGATGAATAAAACGAAAACTCATAATATCAGTTCCAAACGTATGGGATTTCAGTGACGGGGTTGGGGCGGAAGGGAGTATGGGAGGGTGTGGAGGAGCATGGGATGCTGTGTGGTAGGGAGCATGGGATGCTGTGTGGGAGGGAGCATGGGATGCTGTGTGGGAGGGAGCATGGGATGCTGTATCGGAGGGAGCATGGAATGCTGTGTGGTAGGGAGCATGGGATGCTGTGTGGTAGGGAGCATGTGAGCTGTGGTAGAACATGGCTGTAGGGAAAGTGTGGCCGTTCGAATGCAATTACATTATATTATTATTTTTTTTTAGATGGGTGCACTCATTATCATTGTAATTAACTTTATGATAATGAAGGATGCGTGACGCATGATCATTATTGCGTGCTTGGCATATGTTTGGACTTTGTCATTGTGCCTCACTCTTCCTCCTCATTTCTGACTCATATCGAACATATGTAAAATAATTCTGCCACTGTCTCCTCTCCCTCTTGTTGTTTTGATGAAACACTCAAAGAATACTAAGTCACACACACACACACACACACACACACACACACACAGTGGCCTAGGGGGGGGGGCCTAGTAGCCTGGTGGATAGCGCGCAGGACTCGTAATTCTGTGGCGCGGGTTCGATTCCCGCACTAGACAGAAACAATTGGGCAAAATTTCTTTCACCTTGAATGCCCCTGTTACCTAGCAGTAAATAGGTACCTTGGAGTAATTCAGCTGTCACGGGCTGCTTCCTGGGGTGGGTGTGGGACATCCAAGACAGGCAGGTTGTCTTCACTCATCTTTCTCATTAGTAAAACTAAGCACGGAATTTCGCTGAGAAGTTTCCGTAAGCTGCAGGAAGCCTCCGTGTCGAGTACCAGACCTGGCGGCATGTCAGCAGTGTACCTGCAGTAGTCATAACGTCAAGGACCAGGACTTGAGAATGGTCCAGGACGAACCGAAACGTCGTCGTCCCTTCAACTTCTAGTGTGTGGTCTGGTCAACATACTTCAGCCACGTTATTTTGACTCATCGCCTGCTCAAGGACCAGGTTTAACAAATGGTCTCTCCTCACTACCAAAGTGCGTGTTTGGTAGTGAGTTCGAGTAAGTGTGTGTTTAATATATACAACTGACTTGCTCTTCATTCGTATCCACTCCCCCCTCCCCGTCCTGCCTTTAGCGGCAAGGTATTATACACTTGTATTTCAAGTGAAATGCAAGTGTGTCATGAGCTTGGAGAGTCTCCGAGAGGGCTTCCTGTGAGATTAAAATATAGATGGATGAGGGAGGCTGGGCATCTCTCAACGTGTCGAGCCTTCAGACATGATGCTCCTCATTCTGATGCCATTGACAACATCGTTGAAATACAGGTGGTCAAGTGAAATGAAAAGCGCCAGAAGGTTGACTCTTCACGCTACTCATAGTCATTGATAAGTTGAGTGTGATGATAACATGTGACCAGCTATGGACAGGCAAAAACACTTTATATATATGAGTCTCAGATTGGGAATAAGGCTTAAACTATGGACTAATATATATATATATGTATATATATATATATATATATATATATATATATATATATATATATATATATATATATATATATATATATATATATATATATATATATATAACTATGGTTAAACTATGGATGGTTGCTTACAGGCAACCTTACCAGCTTACTTACAGGCTGGTGACATACATACACGCCCCCGGGAGTGTATGATATACATATACATACACATACATACATCTTCCAAAAAGCGGTAAAACCTTCAACATATTGCCCAACCACCTTTGTCACCTCAGAGACTGGTAAGCTGAAGTAAGCATTTCATCCCATTGTGAGATGATTCATCTCACTCCTGGTTATGCCACCTCTTGTATGGCTTAAACTTCATCAATCAATTGATTGTAATCAATTGTATTCTGCCCTTGATAATGTTGACAAGAATCAACGAAATACGCCTCTTAGCATCAGGCTAAATTGAACCAGTAAAAGGAAGCTTACAGAGGTAGCTTTTCAACTTTCTTCTCAAGTGAAGAAAAACAGAAGAAAATTTGAGATAAAAATTGAGGATGGGAAGGGAAAGCTCTCAACCTGCTAACAGGAGTCAGAAGTTCCTGTATACAACTGTGTAAATAAAATCTAAGTTTACACCAAAACCTGTCCAAAAGTTTACAGTGTTCCTACACATAGTGGTACACTCCTGTCAAAGTATTACAGTCTAGCAGAGGCGTTTGACAACAATATGTTTATCCTATTATTTAATCTTTGTTTACCGTGATCAGAGAAGCAAGTCGTGTTTGAGTTTGATGGTCTATTTCTGTCTCTTTCTGTATATATCCATCACTGTGTCTGTCTTTCTGTCTATATCTGTCTGTCAATATGTTTCCTCTTTCTCCCTGTCTCTCCTCTCCCACGAAAAATGTAATCTTTCCGGCCCTTTCTCCAACTTTCTTTGTTTTGTTTTCACCCATCTACTCCCTCTCTCCCTCTCTCCCTTCCACTAAAACCTCTCCCTCCACATGTTCTTATCTGCCTCTATTTCTCACTCTCCTTTTGCTATTTATGTCCTACCTCCCACACCCTCTCCACTGTCTCACCCTCCATCCCGCCCTCTCTCTAATCTCACTCTCTCTCTCTCTCTCCCCAATTTCACTCTCCCTCCCTCTCGACAATCTCATCCTTCCCTCTCCCTCTCGACAATCTCATCCTTCCCTCTCCCTCTCACCCTCTTTCTACACATTCACCCTCCCTCAGTCACCTCAATAATACCACTACAGTTTAGTGTTTCATTACGTTCTGGTGTCGTTTATATATAAATGAATTTGGAGTGCCTGCGGGGTCGTCCACAAGATTGGGGTGGAAGTTGGTGTCGTGTCTGCGTTGTACAGGACCAACGTCCTTAAAGTTCCGCACCTGGCCCAACTCCGTGGACTACCAGTAGTTGCCACCTATAGCACTAGGCTCTCAACCTTCAGCAGTCTCATGCTGGAAGTGCCTTTCTCAAGAACATCACTCCATCAGCGATTATTCACTCCGAGGCTGACTCGCATCTGGAACTTGTTCACTCAACAGGTTGATACCCGGGGGATCAGGTCAACTGATCACATGAAGGCTCTGGCACACAGTTGGTTACAGGCTCACCCTGTTCCTTATATGATTGCTACCTAATGTTGTTAATGAATAAAGGCTATTCCTACTGATGCATATAACGGGCTCATGAAATATATGGGCCTCTAGGAGTAGGTTTCAACTTAGCTTCATTTGGTTCCTTATATGATAGTTCCCTATGTGTGAGTTTCAAAGTATATTGTCATGAAATAAATGAGTTTCTAGGTGTAGGCTTCAGATGAGCTAAGGTGGGATAACAGCTCTTGTTTGTAGTTTCACCAGGTTCGTCTCTAGACATCCCTAATGAATCTTAGTCTTAGTTAAAAAAGGAGAGAGAGTAAGAGAGAGAGAGAGAAAGAGTGAGAGAGAGAGAGAGGGGGGGGGAGAGAGAGAGAGAGAGAGAGGGGGGGAGAGAGACTGAGAGAGAGAGAGAGAGAGAGAGAGAGAGAGAGAGAGAGAGAGAGAGAGAGAGAGTGTGGGAAGGAGAGAGACAGAGAGACAGAGAGAGGGTCACACACCAGGTGCCTCAAACAACAGGTGGGTCTCACAATACTTTAATAACATCATTCCTCTGGTTAAGACTGTTTGGTTCTGAGTGGAAGCTGGCGTTAAAGGTGACCTTATATCTCCTGCGGTTAGCCAGACACTCGCTGCCATCCCCCCGCCCCTTCCCACACCTGCAACACGAGGGTGGTGAAGGTATGATAACTGAGTCGTAAACAGTTATCATACGTAGAGTGATATCCGACATGGTAATCTTGTCGGTGCTTTCTAATTCCTAAGTTTGTGTTCGTCCTAATTTTCGTATGTTTAGGAAATTAATTACCAATAGTGATGTAAGAAAATCTTCAAAATATCCTTTTATTGAAATTTTAAAATTATGATAACACAACTGCCAGTTCTAATAAACAATATCACCTCGATAAAAATAACGCAATAGTTTGTTATAAACCTGAATTGTCATTCTTCTTTGTTCATTCATTCATTCATTCATTCAGCAAAAAATAACGTTTATATTACATTTTTTTTACTGTATTCAAGGCGCTGGTCATGCATGCACCGGTAATGATATTAGACGGGACGAGCTTCATATCTCCAGAGCGGAAAATTTTCAATAATGACCAATTAAAAAATACCAGATGATATTCCATTAATTCTTTCACCCCAAAACACGTGAACGTCCACTAAAGTGTTGTAGTTGGTATCACCCAACCCAAACATTTCCAATGAATGGCAGGGACAATAAACAAGAGGTGAGAAGAGTATGTAAGGTCAGGTCATGTGAGATAAGAGGAGGTGAAGTCAGGTCAGGTCATGTGATATGAGAGAAAGTGAGATATTAAAGGATTAAAAATCTAGCTAAAGCCGCTCCCTACCTCCGACTTCCTGCCTCATAGTGACTACCTTTCCTCTGTATCTCAGTTTCGAGTTGATAGCATCGACAAAATGTCACTCATAAGTAATGCCTAAAGGTAATTAAGGGGGAATAAGTCACAATAACGTTGATGAGAACAAATAAAGGAATCTATAGATATGAAATTAACTTAGAGTTTTTATTTTATCTATCACAAAATGTAATAATATCTATTCCTATTACATCGTGACGTCAGCCTATGTTTCCAGGACCACTTTTCCACAAGTGTAACAATAGTCTTCTTAAAATTCAACCACAAAATATCTGAGTCCGCTCGATCATGTAAACGCCATTAGTTAATTACTCTATTTGATAAAAAAAATGTAAAAATGTGAAACTTATACAAATATGAACTGCGGATTGATTAAAAAAAAATACACAATTTTTTTAATAAATCTTGAATTTTATTAAATGAAAGCTTATCAACTTTCACATCAAAATTATATATGGTTTCTCCCTTTATTCTTCATGCAGGTCGGCGTTCAGTCCCCGACCGTGCAGGAGGTGATTGGGCACTATTCCTTCCCCCGCGTCCCATCCCAAATCCTTGTCGTGATGCCTTCCCAGTCCTATATAGTCGTAATAACTTGGCGCTCATACCTCAACTCTCAGTTTACCCTCACATATCAGTCAATAGTCTGTGCTCATGTCCCAGCTTTTAGTTTCTCATCATTTCCCAGCTTTCAGTTCATCCTCACATAGCTGCTTTAATATGTAGTCACATCTCAGCTCAATATGTTATCATGTCCCAGCTCATAGTGTGTGTCATATATCAGTTCTTAGTCTGTTTTGAAATCACAGCTCTTTGTCGTTCTATTTTATCTCTAAATCTGTTATCATATCCCAGCTCTCAGTCTGTTGTAATATATCAACATATAGTATGTTCTCATATCCAGGCTAATAGTATGTCTTCATACCTAAGCTCTTAATCTTCCCTCATACATCAGCATATAGTCTGTCCTCATATCCTCAAATCCCAGCTCTTTGCATGTCCTCATATTTCAGCTCCTAATCTGCCCTCATACCTCAGCTCTTAGTGTGCCCTCATATATTAGTTTTAGTCTGTCCCCTTATCGAAGCTAGCCTCCTTCAGTCCTTCCCTGTTGCTGTTCTGATATATTGCAAAGAGTTTTCTCTTGATAATTACCTCAGTCTTGCCTTTACATTACTAGAGGAGAAACGTTACCTTCTGGTTACTCTACTCTACTCTCTCTCTCTCTCTCTCTCTCTCTCTCTCTCTCTCTCTCTCTCTCTCTCTCTCTCTCTCTCTCTCTCTCTCTCTCTCTCTCTCTCTCTCTCTCTCCATTCTCCTTGGCCTAGTCTAGTGAGTCTGTCCCTGCTGGCTGAACCATTCCGATACTGTGAGAACTCTCCCACACTCGCCCAACTCTCTGCACAATGCATAATGGAGTTTTCCTTGAATCTTGCACTGTTACCGGCATTGTTGCCTCATATACTTATCACCAGACTTGTGCAAATATGAGTATGCATGTACAAATGTATGTATGTATGTATGTATGTATGTATGTATGTATGTATGTATGTATGAATGTAATGTATGTATGTATGTAATGTATGTATGTATATATCTTAATTCATGGTCCTGTCTAATATTCAAGGAGCTTGAGGAACTCGACAGTTTATGACATCTAACTCTGTACCTTCTATGAAAACAATTTTGAAACCCATTTTATGTAATAAAGCTTTAAATAACAACAATAAAAATATAAAAATGTTATTTGAAATGGGGGGGGGGGTTACAGTAAACAAATAATAGTTGGGAAATAAAATGCAGGTACACGAGGAAGTCTTGAGTTTTTCGCAGGTCCTGCTTGTCGCTGACAGGTCTTACAAGGCTATTAGTGGTTATGCCGATACTAGCTCATTAAAGGTTACAGCCTTTGTTGGGGGCATACTAGTATATGCCCCCACCTGTACTGGTATACCATGTGGCTCACTGGAGAGTGTTGATGCCTCTGTTCGGACTTGTGCTTCATTGTAAACTATGCTGTCATTTTGGTCTTATAATAGATTACGAGATCATGTTTTTGGTTATTGTCAACTGGTTTTAGTCCTCTGGATATGGGCATTAAGCGCCCATAAACACATTAACAGACAGGACACCTAATGGGGAGCCTATTGCTACTCCGTCTATTTGTGTGTACATGTCTCCCCCCCCCCCGGTGGTGGTGAGGGGGGGGGGGGTATCTGCGTGCACGTCTCCAGAAGTTATCTAAAGATATCTGGCTCAGGTGTCGAGTAGTCTCGGCAAACTTTGTCCGTAATATGCATTTATCAAATGCGAATATATAATAGTTCCTGAC